>NC_090648.1:349670479-349970479 GCF_040937935.1 Hyperolius riggenbachi
CCTTGTTTTGCTTTTCTCATCGCCATGGCGACGAGCGGAGTGACATCATGGACGTCAGCCGACGTCCTGACGTCAGCCGCCTCCGATCCAGCCCTTAGCGCTGGCTGGAACTGATTGGTCCGGCTGCGCAGGGCTCGGGCGGCTGGGGGGACCCTCTTTCGCCCGCAGAGCGGCGGCGATCAGGCAGCACACGCGGCTGGCAAAGTGCCGGCTGCGTGTGCTGCTTTTTATTTGATAAAAATCGGCCCAGCAGGGCCTGAGCGGCACCCTCCAGCGGTAATGGACGAGCTGAGCTCGTCCATACCGCTCAGGAGGTTAAGAAGACCCTCCCCATTTTGCCTAATGACATGATGGTGAGTTGATGAGTTGTGACAGATAGCAACACTTGCCTACCTGCCACTGAAAATTATTTGCAAACTTCATACTCGGCTGTGTTTTCCAGCTATCTGTTTCACTAAGAAGCCTGTTTTTTTCATGCTTTCCCGAGCCACAAAGAAATAAAAACGGTGACACTTAGGTTTGGGCACAAGCACACAGGCTAGTGGGGACACGGGCAAACAGGTGGTGGGGTAGACTCAGAAGAAGGAAGTGTTGAGCAACCACAGCGCAATACCAAAAAGTTGAGGTCACTGAGGCTGGGCCCAGTGATAACATGCCGGGCAGCCAAGTCAGAGGCAAAAGTGTCAATTGCCTGGTGGAGAATTTGGCATTGGCCATATATTTGGCAACAGTGTTACACAAAAAATACTTACATTTTTCCGACTGGCTGCCTCCCTAAGAAGCCGGACCACATCCTCTCCTACACACCCAGATGCACTGAAACCCTTTGTCCAGGAGATCAGGATGCCCTGTAACAAGCCATAAATCCCATGCCATTAATGCTTACAACTAAGCTTAAATCATTTGTTTTTGTTTTGCATAATGATTTGAGGATTTGACTCATTGCTCAGGTTTAGCTTATGGTTTCTGCATTCACTAGAGATAATCAATGAGATGCAAAAAAAATCCAAGGGGATGCAAAATTAGGCATATTCGGTATGCAAATGTATGCAGCTTAAAAACGGAACGATCAAATTCCTCCAAGGTTTAATTTGATCCATTTTCAAGCCACATACAATTTGCATGCAAAGTTTGCCCAATTCTGCATTAACTCATAATTATTTGCATCTCATTGAATAATGACCATCCCTAGTCTTCACATTGAAGACATTTCCCTACTTCTGCTCCATGAAAGTAAGAAAATTTGGCAAGAAAAAAAAAGGTGAGGGAGAACTTTGCCAGAAATGACACAGACAGCAATAACATCCAGACAGAGGTCCTCAGTTGACTAATGTGTTTTGGCAAAGTTCCATGTCTGCTCTAAATCTGCGCTCACCAAGAATTTCAGCACGATTACAAAATTTCAGGAACCTAATGCCCACTTTAAGATTATGTGGTTACATCTCATTGTTGTGTTACCACAAAGGTCTGAATTAATTTTTTTTTTTTTGGCATTATTGTCCCCTTTAAAAGCGCTATAAAGAGTTTTCAGAGACAACCACACAGACTAGATTTTTTTTACCGTGTATGGCGATAACAGCTTAAAGGATACCCCAACTGAAATGTGACATAATGAGATAGACATGTGTATGTACAATGCCTAGCACACAGATAACTGTGCTGTGTTCCTTTTTTTCTTTCTCTGCCTGAAAGAGTTAAATATCAGGTATGTAAGTGGCTGACTCAGTCCTGACTCAAACAGGAAGTGACTACAGTGTGACCCTCACTGATAAGAAATTCCCCTTTTTTACCTCTTTCTTGCTCTCAGAAGCCATTTTCTGCTAGGAAAGTGTTTTATAGTTGGAATTTCTTATCAGTCACTTCCTGTTTGAGTCAGGACTGAGTCAGCCACTTGCATACCTTATATTTAACTCTTTCAGGCAGAAAAATAAAAAAAAAGGAACACAGCATAGGTATCTGTGTGCTAGGCACTGTACATACACATGTCTATCTCATTATGTCACATTTCAGTTGGGGTATCCTTTAAAGGACCTTTGATGTTGAGTAAAATGAACCATACATTACTTTTCTCCTATGTTGCTGTCACTTACAGCAGGTAGTAAAAATCTGACAGAACCGACAGGTTTTGGACTATCCCACCTCCTCATGGGGGGTTCTCAGGGTTTTATTTTCAAAAGCACTTAGTAAATGGCAGTTGCTCTATCCAACTGCCAAAAAAAAAGTGTACAGTGAGCAGGCAGGCTATCCAGCATCTGTGTATAAATCCTTTTCAGGGAGAGAGTCTTTATAAAGAATAAAGGCTATGCTGAGAATCCCCTATGGAGAGATAGACTAGCCCAAAACCTGTCAGTAATGTCAGATTTCTACTAGTTACTGTAAGTGACAGCAACATAGGAGAAACTTAATATATGGCTCATTTTACTCTGGAAGAAACATGCTTCTTATTTGTATGTGGTTACATACATATAAAATGTTACGATTTTTGCGACAGTGGTCCTTTCAATCACTACGAAGGACTAAGCATGGCAATGTGTTTTATGTTTATTGGCAAATCCTCTCTATACTGTGCTAGTTACCGTAGTTGGCAGACACCTCCTTACCTGATCAAGGCTGGTTTGATTGCAGGGAAAAGAAAAAGTGAAGCCTAGAGGTAGTTTCTTCCCTTGAAGGTTATTCTCTTGCTGAAATTCCGTGATGCAGTCCACGATGTGATCAAACAGCTGGATAAAACAGATATTTAAGGAAACTGTTAGATATCAGTGCTTTGTAGCATATTCCATTTGTAGTTGGCTATATATAGAGAAGATCTTTCAAAAGAGAAGCAGAACACTAAAAGCAGAATGCACTATAAATAGAAAGAGCTAATTATACTGGATGGAAGAGTCTTGTTGGCAGTAATAGCCATAAGGCTCTAATGCATACTGATTCAACCGGCTAAGGAAATACTAAAACCAGGTACAGATGTGTAACTGCCACGTCAGGCAAAAATGGCGTTGGAGATTTGGGCGCCACCATAGGCAGTAATGTGAATTACACTATAGCTGTGCTCAGTCAGTAATTTGGGTGCATTCAAAAGGCATTACCAAATTATGAAGAAAAGAAAAAAACAGCCTAATTTGGCCTCCAGAAATAGCCAACGGCCAAATTACATCTTATCCCAGATTCCACGGCAGCCTGGAAGAGGAATAGTAATTAGTGCCGGGACTTTGGCAGGAGCAGGGTGAGCTGTTTTTTTACTTTACCCTGTGTCCAAATTTCCAGGCTCCTGAATTACATGTACTCTGTGACTTGGTAGCCCAAACCATCAACTTCTTGTTGCCTGCAATAAGTCTCCTCAAGGATATTGGTGATAGACAACCAACTGACAAACAAAATCTTCTTGAACATTCATTTTTGGTGTCCATTAATGGTACAATTATTAAATGAACCATTGTATTGAGGATCAGATTATTTAGATGCATGGAAACAGAAGCTGGTGGGCCCTGAACAATCGCATTAGCAAAGAAATGATCATTCTGCTTGGTGGATTTATTCATAGCTATGATCAGAACTGATTAGGATGTAGTCCCAAGTTCGATTGTTTAGGGGTTTGGATCAACTAAATACAACTTCCTTCAATATAGACGAAAGATATGATCATCGCCTAACAATTGTATCATTAATGGGCACCTTTAAAGTGTGACATTCATGTTACAAAATGGACAGCTTGGTTTATGGATCTGTAAATAAAAGCAACTTGCACACAAGTGTAATGGCCCGTACTCACGGGCTGCAGAAGTGGCCTGTCGCCAGCACACGTGAGTGTGCTAGCGACAGGCCGGCGACAGCTTCTCTCCAGGTCCCTCCGCGTACACACACGGAAGAGAGACCAGCGGCGAGACGGAAGCTGTCGCCGACGTTCCTCCTCCCCCCGCCGGAAGCTTCATTCACCTCAATGGAGGTTGCTGTCGCTAGTCCGCGTACTCACGCGGACTAGCGACAGTTGCGGCGGAGGTGCGGCGGCGACTGTTGCCATGCGATTGAAACTTTCAATCGCATGGCGACAAGAGCGGCGGGCGACAGTTCGGGGTGCGCGCGTGTGCGACGGCCCATACTCACGGGCGACCTGTCGCCGCAACACGCGCGCGCCGCGTGTTGAGGCGACAAAAGTCCCTCGTGAGTATGGGCCATAAGTGTACAGTGTAATTAGTGCAATCTTTTTTCCACCAAAAAGTAGAGTTTGGGGTCAGATGAATTCCTTAGTTTCAAAATGAGATTATCCCTTTATCCTTAAATCTTTAACTAACAGCTTTAACAGGAGTTTAATGCAATTTTAAACAAAAGGACCACTACAGCAAAAAAGGTAAGCAGTTAATATCGGACAGAACCAACAGGTTTTGGACGAGTCCATCTCCTCATGGGGGATTCTCAGGGTTTTCTTTATTTTCAAAGCATTTCTTGAAAAGCAGTTACTAAGTATAACTGCCAAAATAGCAAAATACCAGCCACCCTCCTTTACTTGTTTGGACTGAGCAACTACTGTTCAGGAAATGCTTTTGAAAAAAAAAGAAAACCCTGTGAATCCCCTAGTGAAGATATGGACTGGTCCAAAACCTGTCAGTTTTGTCAGATTTTAACTGCAAATTAAAATCTGACAAAACTGACTTTAACCGTGTTTTATTTTTATTTAGGAATCTCCAGTTGCTGGTGTGCCGGATGAGTTTTCATCTAAATAACAAAAACAGTAAAAGGGAATATTTACTGTAGTTTCCGATGTGTAAGACTTTTTCTTCCCCTCCCCCCCCCCAAAAAAAGGCAGAAAAAGTCCCTGCATCTTATACGGCGAATGCAGGGAATCAGACTTATGAACGCCCGTCGATTTGAACCGCCAACACGTTGGGGATTGCCTGCATGTCTGTCTCCACTCCCCCTGCGTGCCTCTGCTCCCTTTGTGTCTCCTGCTCCTGTGTAAGTGTATCTAATCCATGGCGCCCACAGGGATTGCATATCTCCTTCTCCTCTGTGAAGCTTGCGCTAGTGATGGCTTGTACTGATGACGCAATCAGTACAAGCCGTTACTAGAGCAAGCCGCATAGAGAAGGAAGTCTGCAATCCCTGCGGTTGCCATGGATTTGTGTTAAGCCAGCTGCCGGCGCTACACTTACACAGGAGCAGGAGACATGGGGGAGGGAGCAGGCACACTGGAGAAAGAAGGGGACACATGGAGGACACCATTTGGGGGGAGAATATGTACAAGATGCTCCTGGAACATGGACGCACCAGGTTTAGCCCTCCTGACGGTCAATTAAAACCGCCAGGGGGCAGCGCAGCACTTTTTAAATTTGATTTTTTTTTATCATGTAGCTAGCCTAGCGCTAGCTACATGACAGCCGATTTCCATTAGGGCTTTCCACCGTCGCCATGGTGATGGGTGGGATGACGTCATCGATGTGACGTCAAAGGGAGTCCCGATCCACCCCTCAGCGCTGCCTGGCACTGATTGGCCAGGCAGCGCATGGGGTCTGGGGGGGTGGCGCATCGGGTAGCGGCGAATCGGCGCAGAGCGGCGGCGATCGGGCAGTACACGCAGCTAGCAAAGTGCTAGCTGCGTTTACAAAAAAAAAAAAAAACAATTATGCAAATCGGCCCAGCAGGGCCTGAGAAATCCTCCTGCGCGGCATAGCCGCCAGGTAGGTTAGTATTTATTTTTTTCCCTAGTTGCATCTTATATTCCATCTTATATGTCTTATACGGCGGCAAATAGTGGTAAGTCTATAGTAAAGAACAGAATCAGTCACCAGTCTTTGCTTCTGCAATGTTAGGCACTTATACAACAGCAGTAATTCAAGATCATTTTCTTAGAAATATTAATTTGTGACTAAAGATTTTTTTGAATGGGGCTTTATTCACTCCTTACTTGGTACCCCCAACTAGGTTACAAGGCATGTGGCCTAGTACTGGTCGACTGGGGGAGGGGAATGCATTGCACACGCACTGCAGTCCTTTTCTTGGCCATCCAGCTGTAGGCATACTGGTCTGGGTAGAGTATTCAGTTGATCTCCATGTTTTTTTTTTTTTGTTTGTTTGTTTGTTTGTTTGTTTTGTTATTATTACCTAAAGTGGCCCTCTGTGGTCAATGTTGCCTCCCAGAGATTACATAGAATTTTTAGAGTCTGATAATGTTTAAAGGACACCCGAGGCAAAAATAAACTAATAAAAAAATGATTGTATCCATCTTCCTTCTCCTAAAAATGACTAAGATATTCCACAGTTTTAATTTATGTTTAAATCTAATTTTTAAGTTTTAACTGTTTTATTGTTTTTGCTCAATAACACATTCATTGAAGTATGCCAGAGCTAAAATATATGAACTATTGACCCTTTTTGTATCCCTTTCCTGCTCTCAGAAGCCATTTTCTGCTAGGAAAGTGTTTTATAGTTGGAATTTATCATCAGTGAGGGTCACACTGTAGTCACTTCCTGTCTGAGGACTGAGTCAGCCACCTGCATATCTGATATTTAACTCTTTCAGGCAGAGAAAGAAAAAAAAAGGAACAGAGCATAGACCCAGGTCTATCATATTATGTCACATCACCTCGGGTATACTTTAAAAATTAAAGTGGCTAAATACATTTATTTAAAATTCTGGGGAGGGCTCTGGGGTCCTTCATACAATTCCAATAAGACTTTTAAGGCCATGGCAAGGGGATAGCGAGTGTGTGCCACCCACCCACCTCTGCACTGTGGAAGCAGACTTGTATAGCTCTCAGCTGGTACTAAGATGGAAGTGATATTACTCTAAATGTGGTACTGTCAGCATCCCTGTGAAATGAGCGTGTGATTGCAGTAACCCCAGTGAAGCTGTACAAATGGAATACATTTTACATTTCTGATCTGTGTAGATTTATGAACAGCCCTACATGGATGCCACCAAGCCCTACATTTCCTAATAAGTGATATCAGCTGCAGATTGAAGCAGAATGTAATGGCATTCAATGTAAAATGACTTGTATAGCGATGATATAAGTTACCGGTATATAGATTTTGCACTAAAGTGAAACAACCCTTGCATTAAACGTTATGTATACCATACACAAATGCTATATATTTAGCCACAAATCAATAAAGGCAAATTACCTGCAGAAAGGAAATACATTGTACACAGGTTTAAATCGTAATCAAATATAAAATGAAATACAATTGGCTCTATTCACAAAACTTCTCAAATGACTTCTTTATCATCACTTAATTGATAAAAATAACATTTTAACCATTTCAGCCGCCCAGACGTGAAGCTCACGTCCGGGCGGCTGCTCTCCCCCACGCGATCGCGGGCGCGCCCCCGTGTCCTCGCGGTGTCTCCCGGTAGCCCTGGGATCAGTGAAAGGGAACATGGTTCCCGATCACCGATCCCTGTCCCCCGCAGAAAAACCGAAGCGCTCACCCGTGAGGCTTCGACTCTTCTGCCCGGAAAAATTTCAGCATCCCCCTTGTACTTCCTTTTAGCGAGAAGTACAAGAAGGGAAAACAAAAATGAAGGAATAGTAAAACTACATCTACACATTTTTTACACTACAATTTACACAACATTAAAAATGTACTGTTTAAGTCCCACACCAAAATATTCCCCAAATAAAATTAGAAAAAATAAATTACAATTAAAAAAAAAAAAAAAGACATAAAATAGTTACCTAAGGGTCTGAAGTTTTTAAATATGCATTTGAAGGGGGTATACTACAAACATTTTTTAAATTATAAGCTTGTAAATAGTGATGGGTGCAAAACGAAAACAATGCACCTTTATTTCCAAATAAAATATTGGCCCCATACAGTGTGATAGGGACAAAATTTTACCGGTGTAATAACCGGGACACATGGGCAAATACAATACATGAGTCTTATTTATGGAGGCATGTATTATTTTAAAGCTATAATGGACGAAAACTGAGAAATAATGATTTTTTTCCATTTTTTTCTTATTAATCGTGTTAAAATGCATTTACAGTAAAGTGGCTCTTAGCAAAATGTACTACCCACAGAAAGCCCAAATAGTGGCGGAAAAACACAAGATATAGATCAATAAATTGTGATCAGTAGTGATAAAGTTATTAGCGAATGAATGGGAGGTGAAAATTGCTCCGATGCATAAGGTGAAAATCCCCGAGGGCTGAAATGGTTAACACATTTGCAAGCAAAAAATTCACTCAAAGTAAGTGGTTCCTGATAAACTTCATTTCAATATTACATTTGTTACCCTAATTATATTATAATTTTGCTCTTTGGGAGCTTAAAAAGGTAACACAGATAAAGAGAAAAACAGGCAAAAAATCTTTGTGAATGATGCCCAATATATCCTACAAGGCACAGCTCCCATAAGAGGGTAAGTTTGACCACCTTCAGAGAGCTTTCTGTCATGCTGCCCCTACCCTGTAGAATGCCTTGCCAAACTTAAGACAGCTCAAACCCTGCCTGGACAGGTTTAAATCAAAACTGGAAAGCCACCTGTTTAGTCTGGCATTTATGATCACATAATTTCTTCCCCTGTACACATCACTATGTACTGATCCGAGACGCACTTTAGGTCCTAGGGAAGAAAAGCGCTTTATGATTCATAGTTTGTTTCTTATACTGGAGAATAAACAAGCATTCAAATAACTACATTATAAAAATAACAGTGGAATTTTGGCACATTACAAGAAAAGATAATACATTCCATGTATTAGAAGGCAATGGGAAGAAGCCCATTTATACATATCAAGAAGTGATGCAAAGTTATATATTAAAGTAAAGAGGACTTGCCTTTTCTCCGGTCCCTTGTATGACTTCAGTGGATAAGGTGAAGGTTTTACTTGTCATCTGTACCCCACCTTCATCTTTCATGTTCACACATGTATACAGGACTCTGAAGTTGGTACCACCTAAATCCAGAGCTATGAATTCTCCTTTTTCTGTAATGGGGAAAATTAAGCGTAATAGTGGATTGAAGCACCATGCAGTGAACATAAAAACAGCCCTTTATTGTTTATGTGCCCCATAGTCAGAGGCATATCTAGAGGGGTACAGGCATGGCTCCTGCCATGGGCGCCATAGCATCATGGGCACCATGCCTGCTCCTGTGCTGTGTCCCCTTGCTTGTCCCTGTCTTAGCCACCATGCCTGCCCCCGTGCCTCCCCGTCACTCAGACCTCAGAGCAGATAAATTCTGTTATCTGGGGAACATGGCTACTTAACTGATGTATGTAGGGTGCACTTGGCTTAATGTTAGAAAAGATGACAGAGAATAAGAAAAGATATTTCCAAAAAAGTAACCAGCAATATTCAGAGACAAAAAACCCAGGCAACACGTACGCAGGGCCGGATTTTGGCCATGGCCTAGGGCACCACAGGAGGAAGGGCACCAAAGCAGCAGGCTAAACTGGTGCAGCATTTGCAAGCTTGCTGCTCTCTTGCATGCTACTGCAAGCTGCCCGTGCAGCAGCCACCATGCTCTCTGTGCATGTTTGCATTGTGACCAGCGGCTATGGACTTGGGCAGCATTGGAGATGGAAAGAGGAAGGAGGAAGCTTCTGCACTGGGGAGAAGCAGAGAAATGAGTGACACTATTAGCTGCTGAGGTGTGAAGGTGAGTTGGTTACCTATACTGAAAGGTGGGGAGGGTGGTAAAAGGAGGGATTAAGGGAGTCATCTTGCTACCTATACTGGAGGGAAAGGGGTAGGAGTCACCTGGCTACATATACTAGAGGGATGGGGGCGGGGTCATCTGGCTACCTATACTGGAGGGAAAGGGGTAGGAGTCACCTGGCTACATATACTAGAGGGATGGGGGCGGGGTCATCTGGCTACCTATACTGGAGGGAAAGGGGTAGGAGTCACCTGGCTACATATACTAGAGGGATGGGGGCGGGGTCATCTGGCTACCTATACTGGAGGGAAAGGGATGAGGAGTAGTCTGGCTATCTACACGGGGGGGGGGGGGGGTTATCAGGCTACCCATACTAGAGGGAAGGGGTCATATTGCTACCTATACTGAAGAGGGGCGGCTGGGTACAGTGCCCTAGGGCGGTAAAGAGTACACATCCGGCTCTGCACATACGCGAGAAAGGATGCTGTTTTTAGAGGGAAAGGGGCCTCTGACTGGGGGGGGGGGGGCACAATTTCAGTGTTTGCATTAGACTCTATATTACCTAGATACGCCCTTGCCCATAGTTAAATTGGCAAAGCAGTGAAAGCCAACTGACACTACAGGGAACCTGGCAGAATTATTGAGGCAGCACAGAAGGAATCTAAGCCTGCAGTGGTGTAGCATTACAGTGGTGTAGCATTAGGGAATACAGAGGCTGTAACTGCACCGGGACTGCTGGAACAGAGGGCCCCACTAGTGACTCGCCTTCAGTGGCTGGATAGTGTAATAGTTAAAAAGAGGAACTGCAGTGAAAATAATGTAATTAAAAAAGTGCTTACATTATACAATACCATATTTATAAATAATTTAGTCAGTGTTTCCCATTGTAAAATCTTTCCTCTCCCTGATTTACATTCTGAAATATCACCACATGGCAACATTTTAACTGCTGGCAGGTGATCTCTACGGAAGGAGATGCTGCTTTTTTGGCAGTTGTAAACAGCTTTTATTTCCCACAATGCAACAAGGCTCCCACAGTGTGGTGTCAGGACCTAGGTGCTGACCTCACACTGTGGGAGGGGTTTCACCACAATATCAGCCACACAGAGTCCCCTGATGATCTGTTTGAGAAAAGGTAAAGATTTCTCATGGGAAAGGGGGTATCAGCTACTGATTGGGATGAAGTTCAATCCTGAGTTACAGTTCCTTTTTAAAAAGAGGAACGGTTGCGAAAATCTTAAAATTTAAAACATTCAAATATGAAGTACATTTCTTCCTGAGTAAAATGAGCCACAAATTACTTCTCTCCTATGTTGCTGTCACTTACAGTAGGTAGTAGAAATCTGACATTACTGACAGATTTTGGACTAGCTCATCTTCTCATAGGTGGGATCTCAGGGTTTTCTTATTTTAAAAGCACTTAATGAATGGCAGTTGCTCCATCCAACTGTCAAAATAGTGTGCAGGGAGGCTGGCCAGCATCTTTGTATAAAGATTTTTTCAGGGAATGTCTTTATAAAGACTAAAGGCCATGCTGAGAATCCCCTATGGAGATATGGACTAGCCCAAAATCTGTCAGTAATGTCAGATTTATACTACCTACTGTAAGTGACAGCAACATAGGAGAAAAGTAATTTATGGCTCATTTTACTCTGGAAGAAATGTACTTATTTGTTTGTGTTTCAAATTTTAAGAATTTCGCGACAGTTCCTCTTTAGAGCCCTTCCTGTTCAGTAAGCCAGCACCTATTCAACAAGGAGTCCTTGGGATAGACTCCCTGAGCATGCCCTAGTGGCTGCAGCTCAAGCACTTTACGAACACCAGGAAAAAAAAGTGCAATATAAATGTTCCGTGTCTTGTAGTGCTAGATTAGCCATTACCTCTTTATTGGTGTTAGGAGAGCAATGATTACCTCTAGATGTTCTTTGAATAGTGGCAGCCATTAAACTCTTAGGGCTCGTTTCCATGCAGCACAGAGCCAGGCGGCTCTGCATTGTGCATCAGTACCCGTGGGTGGAGCTTGTGATCCCATTCATTATACTGTCCCGAATAGACTCGAAAATGCAGGCAGCCACCATGCTCTGCGATTCAAAAGTGAATCACAGCGCATGAATGGAAACAGCAGACTGCTGTCCCTTTGATTGTGTTTCCATAAGAAAGCATGAAAGCGTGCTATATGGAAACGAGGCCCTACTCTCCCCTAGTCACCATGTATTGCATACAACCTTTGCTGGTCTCCCTAATCCCGAATTCTAGCAATATTGCTTCTCAAAATGGAGAACCACAATAATTGCTATGCCCCCCTTCCCATGATGCTACTTCACTAGGCAACATGAATTTACAGGAAAGATTAATGTAGAGTTAGATTGCCAGCCAGGTGCCACACAGAAGAATGGAATACCTGTCCCATCTGGCGTGGCACGGACATAGGTAGGCAGCATTTTCACTGTAGCTGTAGAATGTGTCTTCTTATTGAGTCCAATATCCATTTCCTTCCTCATGCGGCTTTGGATCTCTTTCAGCTTTTCTTCTGACATGACAAGTGGTGTCAGGACTTCATCAATGCATTTCCTTTGTGCTGCAAGTCTCTGGGCGACAGCTGTTACTATGGCAGTGCCTGTGCCACTCCCATCCTCAGACACAAGAAGTTTAATCTGGCATTCGGGGGCCAGCTCCTTCAGAGCTTTATTGAGATGTTCTCCAAACCTGAAAAACAGAGGCCAAGAGAAACGCTGTGGACCGATGTGAGCAAACTACAGAGCCGCTCATCCTCGGAAGTACTTCTGAAGCCTGCATGAAGAGTCCTGAAGACAGTCGGGCAGGAATTGTAAACGGGGGACAGAGAGAGGACCGAGAAGGCTCTATGTGATCCACAAGCTTTCCTCTACATTGGTGAGTATCTAACCTGAAGTGAGTTTCTCCCATCAGGTGTGCTTTCACATACTGAACTTTTGGCGTTACTGGTTTTTGAATCCCACACCTGCATCAAGCATGCAACTGGGGGAGTCAGACCAAAGTCAAAGCATCCGACCAGCATGCTCCTCCTGGGCAAGTGATTTATAGCTGCGTTTCTCAATATTTTATTGACATGAACGACCCCTTTTAAAACCCTGTACTCACCAAGTACCCCCTAGCATAGTAAACACCACAGGTACCCCTTGAAAAATATACTGTATATTTAATCGTAGCACATTATAATTGGTTCTATACAATTTCCAATCATTTACTATTGCTTTTAATTAGCTAAATCACAAATTTGTAGAAAATGATAAATCTTATTTAAGCAACACCAACTCTAAATGTTATTCTTCATTTAGTATATAAAGCCAGGGTACCCCCTGGAACCATCAGAAGAACCCCCACCACATGTTGAGAACCTAGGATTTATAGCATTAGAGGAAGAGCATCAGTACAGAAGACAGGCAACCAGCATTGCTAATTACAGAATGAAGATGGCAGCTTCTATATTCCTTCTACATCAGGTATTGAAAAAACAAAATGTCTACTATAAAAGTAAAAATGTGCCTGGATCACATAAAACAAACACATACAAAAACACTACACATAGAGCCTTGCATGTTCATTGGAACCAACTTTCAAGCCTTGTTCCAACAAATCAAACTCCCAATAAGGTCTGTACAAAGATAAAGAGTAATGTCAAGTTAGCCTGACATAGAACTTAACAGAGAAAAATAAGCTGAAAATGGAGTCTCTTAATGTCTAATATCAATCTGATGAGTTGTGTGACATTTCAAACACATTTCAAACAAAATAATATAACTCAATGAGAATTTTGTTGCTTAGAAATTATTTGTACTTTTATAAAAACGACCATTCTGCATGAAGAGGTTAAAGGACAATTGAAGCGAGGGGTATGGAGGCTGCCATATTTTTTGCCTGGCTATCCTGCCAACAGACACGTATCTGTAAGCGTGCACACATGGCACGTGCCCCATGTGCCCTCCCTCGTCAAAACAACAGGGGGGGGGGGGTAGTGCTGCTAGCAGCATTCCTGAGTTTAATGGGACTCCGCGGAGTGCCCGAAGTTTAAAAGAATATACACTTACCTGGGGCTTCTTCCAGCTCACTGTAGGCGGCAAGGTCCTCCGGTGTCGTCCTGGCTGCTCTCCTTCAGCCTCTGCTGGCCCCAGTTACCGACGTCACCCGGGCCGAGTGTCGGGCCGGCTCTTCCTGGTTAATGACGCGTCATCATGCCAGCTGGCGTGACAGGTCTGCGCATGCGCGGAAAATGATGCAATTATGCTCGTTTCTAGGGCCGTGGCCCGTGCCGCAGCCCTGAGCGCTATAGGGGGGAGCCGCGGTGAGGTAAGCCCGACCTCTCCCTCCCTTCCTCTCCCGGGACCACCCTCCATCCATGCATCCCCCTCGGTGTGCAGTGGGTGCGCAGGGAAGCGCTGTACCAAACTACTCACCTCCCTGGTTCCAATCGCCGCTGATCTTCCCCTCTCTGCACAGCCGCTGATACACATGCTGCTTCCTGTTTAGCCGGAAGCAGCGTGTGCATCAGCGGCTATGCAGAGAGGGGAAGATCAGCGGCGAGTGCGGCGATTAGAACCAGGGAGGTGAGTAGTTTAGTACAGCGCTTCCTTGCGCGCTCACTGCACACCAAGGGGGGGGGGGGTTGAAGGAGGGCGGCCCGGGGAGAGGAAGGGAGGGAGAGGTTGGGCTGCCCTCCCCGCGGCTCCCCCCTTCATTATGGGGGTGAGGGGCAGCTACCTAACCTATCCTGGGGGGCAGCTACCTAAACTATCCTGGGGGGCAGCTACCTAAACTATCCTGGGGGGCAACTACCTAATCTAACCTATCCTGGGGGGCAGCTACCTAACCTATCCTGGGGGGCACCTGACCTACCTAATTAGCCTATGCTGGGGGGGGGGGGGAGCTACCTAATCTAACCTATACTGGGGGGCACCTGACCTACCTAATCTAACCTATACTGGGGGGCAGCTACCTATCTAACCTATCCTGGGGGGCAGCTACCTAATCTAACCTATCCTGGGGGGCAGCTACCTAATCTAACCTATACTGGGGGGCAGCTACCTAATCTAACCTATACTGAGGGGCACTTGACCTACCTAATCTAACCTATACTGGGGGCACCTACCTATCTAATCTATACTGGGGGCAGCTACCTATCTAACCTATACTGGGGGGCAGCTACCTAATCTAACCTAACCTATTCTGGGGGCACCTATCTAACCTATACTGGGGGGCAGCTACCTATTTAACCTATAATGGGGGCACTTATCTAACCTGTATTGGGGGCACCTACCTACCTAGCTAGCCTATACAGGTGGCAACTATACTGGCTACCTATATTGGAGGCACCTACCTAACTAACCTGTACTGGGGGCACCTACCTATCTAACTTATACCTGGGGGGACCTATAGCTGGCTATAGGGATTCAGATATGTGCGCGCGTCGGGGGAGGCCCACATCCAGATTCTGCATCGGGGCCCAGTGGTTTGTAGCTACGCCACTGGTGTGGCCTAAGATATCTGGACAGCTGTTCGACATAGAAGTAGGGAGGAGCAATGTGGTGTGTTCAAAAGTGTGAGGTCATGTGAGTCCTGCCACTGAGGAACATGAAGGTAAGTAGGAGGTGGTCTTGGAGAAGATTCCAATCTATTATTATGGAGGTAGGGTAAGAAGTTGCCAAGAAAGTAAAAAGTGCCTTAATTAGGCTTTAACCTCCCTGGCGGGCTATTAAAAAAAAAAAAAAAAATCATCATGTAGCTAGCCTAACGCTAGCTACATGATAGCCGCTTCTCCCCCCACCCCCTCCGATCGCCTCCGGCGATCAGCGCAAACAGGAAATCCCGTTCAGAACGGGATTTCCTGTTTGGCTTCCCCCGTCGCCATGGCTACGATCGTCATGGAAGTCATCGACGTCGTGACGTCATCAGGAGTCCCGATCCACCCCTCAGCGCTGCCTGGCGGCGATAGGCCAGGCTGCGCAAGGGGCCTGGGGGGGGCGCAGCGGGTGGCAGCGGCGATCGTGAAGTACACGCAGCTAGCAAAGTGCTAGCTGCGTGTACAAAAAAAAAATTAAAAAATTATGCAAATCGGCCCAGCAGGGCCTGAGAAATCCTCCTGAACGGCATAGCCCATGCTCAGCACGGGCTTACCGCCAGGGAGGTTAAGTAGCTGGTGGTTTTGTGAAAATACCAGTCTTAACCAAAACTATAGCTATAGAAGAGCCACCCTACACTGTGAAGCTCTAAACAGGGATGCAAGGGAAGCAAAGCAGAAGTGCCCTTACTTTGGGTTGGATTTGTACACAGAGCCATCAACTCCCACAGTGACTCTGCCCAGCGGATCCTGACGATTGTTTCTGATACGATTAGCAACTGCGGCAAGTCCAGCGGCACACAGCCTGGCAGACCTCACGGACACAGCACTGCACACGCATTTTACCTGCTCACAGTCCTGCTCGCTTGGATGGACTCCCAAAGAAGTTAAAATGCTTTTAGTTTTCTCAAAAGAAGAATGGTCACTGCAGAATAAAAACAAATACATCAGATACAGGTCATTGATACACAGCATCTAGTTACTCAAGATGCGTAACTTCAGCACAATTAGTTTGGTGTTTGTCATCCAGTAACACCATTGCAGGTATGTCAGATTCGGGTACAACCAATTTGTTAATACAATAGAAACTTAACAGTGAAATTCGATTCTTACCAAAACGAAAAATACATAACATTCATCAGGGCTGAACCAAAAACATAGCTTTCATCCAGGACTGCACAAATGTTTTCTGTGGTTTAAGGTGTTAAAAATGACCTTTCCTTTTCTCTTTGCAGCTACTATGAATTTCGAAAACTGGAGGAAATTGGACATTGAGCCGAAATTCTGTTACATTTTTAGTCAGAACTGTGTGGTGCACTTGTTTTCAGAGCAGTTAGCCCAATTACATTCCCCTTCCTGCATGAGCAATCCCCTCAAAGAGCAGAAACAACTGTTTTCTGAGTCACATGTAGCACATGAGAGTAACCAAGCAGCTGGAGGTGACCCAAAGCACTAGAAATGTTTAGGGGGGTAAAAGATTGAAAAGCCCTCCTACTAATAAGCAATGCTTGTTGAAATTAAACAGAAGGAAATTTGCAATAATTCAGCTATAAGTGAACATTTGTGGTTACCCACAATGCACCACTACTGAATATGAAGCACAAGTAAACTCTCCCAGTTTTAATGGGATCTTTCCCAAACCAGAGTAGGCGGTTGAAGTAGCCAAGTTAAGCAATTTGAAGTCACATGTGGCATTAATTCTAGTTTGTAGCATTTGTAGGACTTATTTTTCTACACGGGTGAATTGTCACTTTAGCATGCAGGTAAAATGCAGATTATAAAATGTTACCTGAGAAAACATTACTAAGCAAGTGAACACTTCCAGCAAGCATTTGCTTTTTGTGTGTTTTGCAGACAGCATTTAATTCAATTTAGAGGCAGTGTGGGTGATTCCCCTGGTGGTGAGCGTTCCAGGGCTCACCCAGTGGTGTAGCAATAGGGGGTGCCGAGGTCAATTATTAGTGATTAACACACTGTTCCCCATCCCCTTCTTGAACCCCCTGACACTGTGGTTGTCCATGGCAGGTTTTTGTGCGCCGTATCAATTGTCATGTATAGAGTGCTTGGGGGGCCCCCATAGCTACGCCACTGGGCTCACCTGTACCTCCCTCTAGGTATCGCATGGTGGTTTAGGGGTCCCGGCAAGTGGCAGAGCCCAGGACCCCTGACTGTCCAGTGTTTGTGATTTTAAAACATTACTAAGGCCTGGTTCACACAAAATCTGCACCTTTCCAGTCCAGTACTGCACTGTCAGTTTTCCTGACTGGACAGAAAATTTACAAATTTTATGTGTGAACACACCCATAGAAACACATGCAAAGCTGATACAAAACTGACAATAAAGGACCAAACGTACAGATTTATGGGTGAACACAGTCATAGAAACACATGCAAAACTGATGCCAACTGTCAGGAAACCTTTTTAAGTGCGATTGTGAATCAATGTAATGCCTCACCTTTGGCATACTGCAAAGCCAAACACATGATTTCATTATTTCTGTGTCTCGTCATTGACCAGTGAATGAGCACCAATACTGTTCCTTCACCGGATATCCAGCAAACAGATAGGGCAGAAAAATTCTGAACAGCTGAACCAAGAAGTTGTAGCATCACCAGCTAAGCTATGCAGCAGTATGGTAGTGCAATCCCAAGTGAATCGCATGCTTGGCTGAACAATAGGGCAGGGAGTCTCTTTTTAAACAAAGCTTTAAGCGATGTTTTGGTACAACTGCAGATTCATATTGTTCTGGAATGTTTTACATAAAATGATTACCGACACTGAGGCAGGGAACACACTTGCCCCCGTTGCAGGCATTTTTCCAGAGCTCTGCGATCATGTTTGCCTTGCGTTACCTTTCATTTACAATTTTTTGATTTTGTCAAAATACAATGTAATTGGAAATGTGTGCAATAGGTGGGAAAAGATTTTTTACAGCTAAAAACCCATGCTAACCAGAACAAATGCAAAAAAACCAAAACAAAAAAACTTCAATCCTTGAATGGGCCATTGAGTTGAATGAGGAGTGTGGCGATACACGTTTTGCCATAGACAGCAAAATGCACGCAATTCAAACAAGTGTGTGTCCTGTCTGTCAGTCATTAAAATTGTGTGTAGTGGATATCGTTCCCTTGAAAAAGTATATAGTGCAGTTTGAATAAGTAGGAGGGGGCCAAAAGAAACAGACTCTTTATTGATACGCATTCAATAACCTGTGAGGCTTGCAAGAAAAAGGATGGCGATGTGTATACGGTAATTTGTCAGGACTATCTGAAGAAACATCCCTACAGAACATCTATGAAAAAGAGAACAAAAAAAAGAGAACACTGATGAAATTCTTGTGCAGAACTTACTTCTCTATGTCAGACAGATTCTTGGTGCTGAAGGCATTTTTAGTGAGCAGCTGCTCTGTTGCGACTCCACCAAAGAGTAGCCCGTGATTGGTCAGCCCGATGAGCACATGACGCACAATTTCTCCAAGATATGTCCCACTGATCATTTTATCAAATCTGCAAGGAAACAGATGTAAGTTCAGCAATCTATTTTAATGGTATTGCATTTGCTTTCTGTGTCTTTTTTCTCTGGGGGGGGTCTTCTCATTCTCATATGCGATTCATATGGAGATCAAAGTCCCAAATAAACTCTTTACTGACAAGCTCTTGTCGGATATATTCATAATGTTCTCATGGTGCCCCCCGTACTGCACCTGTATGAGGATGGCCCTGTCTGGGCAGTAAGCCACAAGCTGTCAGTGTCCTGGGTAGCGGGGCTGGTCTCAGAAGACTCTCTTAGATAATTATCTAACTTTTTTTTTTTTCTTTAAACCAGTTCTAGGTTGCTTAAAAAAAATTAAGTGTGCTGCGATTGCATACACAAAGTATTTTGTCACAATGCACATGCAAGACATACAAAAGTAATTTTATAATAAATTCAAACAACATATTGTCACCTCATATTGGTTCCTGAAATGCGAAACCTACCATGCACAGAGTGAGCTTTATGTAAAATTTAGATAGGAAAAGGAGTTTGGAATCCTTTCTTTACATCATTAGAGAGCAGTACGTTGTTTCTCTGTGTGACCACTGGCATAATTACATTTCCTTTTGAGGTTAACATGAAGATGTTCCATAATGGCGTTCCATTATGGGGAAGTTTGCAGGCAGTGAAGTTCTGCACTACTTAGATAATTTTGCTTAAGCTAATTGGAGATCAACACAGTAAAGGAAAAAAGGTATAAAATACAAGATAGGATTATAATTAGCTCTTAGATGTTCAAAGCCTCTCCCATGTATTAGTTCCTACATTTGAAGATACAGGGTTTCCAATCCTGAAAGCACCTTCCACTTCTCTGCGCAGGAGGCGTCCTGCTGAAAGCATCAACTTTCTAAAAGTAAAATCTGTTCAGAAAAATGATCTGAATGCCGCGGGTTTCCAGCTGGATAATTTAGTCTCCTTTTTTAAAGCATGATAGACCAAAGCGCAAGTTGGACTACCTTACTGACCAACAAGCTGCTAATCATCTCTAGCTTTTCCCAATGTTACGTTAACAATGCAAATTAATGCAGCTTGGAATTGGACCAATCAAAATCATCAGTTACTGCATTAAATGTTTTTCACTTCTAAGCTGCATTAAATTTTTAGCAGGGTGTAACAAATGTGTAATTTCAACTCACATCTGAATTGTCTTACTTTCATTACAAAATCCCTTAATGGACAGTATACCAGTATGCTAAGGTGATAAGACACTTCATACATTCTTAAAAGGGGGGGGGGGGAAGAGGATGTGAGGAGTGTAGTCACACTACAGAACACACACGCCCCAAGCATATAGGCAGTTTCTTCTAGTGTCAGAAACAAGTGAGCTGAGGGCACACTGTATTTGGGAAAAAATAAATAAATACATAAATAAAAAAATAGGGGTCACCATCAATGGAGACATTGCTTATTGAAATGCTTTAGCATCTTCTAGCATCCAGAACAGCACTATCTGCATGGCCAGGGTGCTATCTGCAGGGAGTTTGTATGTTCTCCCCGTTTGTGTGGGCTTCCTCCGGGCACTCCGGTGTCCTCACACATCCCAAAACAATACAGATAAGTTAACTGGCTTCCCCTTACATTGGCCCTAGACCACAATAGACTTATGACTATGGTAGGGATTAGATTGTGAGCACCTATGAGGAACAGTTAGGGACAAGACTATACAGGGCTACAGAAGAGGACAGTCAGCGCTATATAAACACTAAATGATAACTTTCTTGCCCTTTCGGTCAGCTAGGTTTACTGACAAGTAGGGATGGTCAGTAAGATGCAGATACTGTAATTATGAATTGATACAGGAGTATGCAAATGTATGCACTTTAAAAATGGTCCAATTGAATCCCCCCGATTCCTCAACCAACTCAAGTATTTGCATCGTATTAACCATCCCTAGTGCACGCACACACACACACACACACACACACACACACAGTCTAACGCCTTTAACATGGCCCAGGGTCAATTCTTTGAGGAAAGCCAGTTGACATACCAATATGTTTTGGGGTTTTGCAAGAATATCCGAGCACATGGATGAATCACAAAAACGCCCTTCACACATTGCCAACCTAATCCAGAGATAAAACCGGAACCTTTAATCTCTGCTCTAGAAATGAACATCTTATCCACTCTAATCACCTGCTCCCACATCCCCAATGCAGGACTTCTCACAAGCTTCTCCTATGCAACTCCCTTTCACATTCCATCAAGTGCTCACTGTTCTCCAAGATTTTCAAACGCAATCCCAAAATAACCTCTTCATACAAGCACACAGTTTGACCCAGGTCATGTTATCCAGCTACTAGCCAAGCTTGGTCTCATTCCCTAGTACCCAATCATGTCGTTACCATGTCCCTCAACCCTGTGTTTCATCCTTTTTTCCCCCTTTAGAGACTGTAAGTCCATTGTGGGCAGGGCTACTACTCATCAGGATGTGCCATTATACCACTGTTGTCTTGCCACATATACTACTTGGTATTTTCTGTGACTGTATTTATCAGCACGTATTACCCCTATTTGTACACTGAAAATGATTCAATACTACGTGCCACTAATTGTAAAGCACCAGGGAATATGTCTGTGCTGTACTGTAAATCTATTGTTGATTTGAGGAAAGTTACGTAGTACATACCGCTGCTCCCCTGGCTTTCTGGACTCCCGATCAATCTGCAAGTCATACTCTGTCACAAGATCCTTTAAGGCTCCATCATCTCCGAGGGCTCCCCATTCGGTGTTAATGCACATAGTGCCTTCATCTCCTTCTACAGCTTCCACGTTACCCATCTCCTCCATGTAACAGACATTAGTACCGGTACCTGATGGGGGCACAGTATTACGGGTTACTACAGATAACCATTGCTTACAGAACAGTACAAAGAATGTCCCTGAAGATCTCACCAACAATAAATCCAACTTCGCAGCTGTGATCCTTGTAGCCGCAGCTCATCATCGTCCCAACAGTGTCATTCACAATCGCAATAACATCAACCTTATACTCCTGTAGAATACAGTCTTAGATTAGTTGGTTCTGCAGAACATACAAAGATCTGCATGCTAGTAACCATATTTCACACTTACTCCACGTCTTTGAATTGCATTTTTAAGTAGCTGGACCACATCTTTCCCCTCTACTCCAGAGCAGCGAAAGCCCTTGGTCCAGTAGAGAAGGATACTCTGTAGAGAGAAAAATCAGCCTTAGTGTTATTTACAGAGGAACTCACTGTAGTAAAAAGATTGTAATTAATAAAACTATTTTTTTTTACAATATTCATTTAGAAATTAGTGTTTGCCGACTGTAAATTCTTCTCTCACCCTGACTGAGGGCTGGTGCACACCAAGAGCGCTTCTTCTGAGCACTTTTAAAATTTGCTAGCACTTCAAAAAGCGCTTGGCTAATGTGTTTTTATGGGATTGATCACACCAGAGCGATCAGCGATGTGATTTTTTTCCCCCCAAACGCAGACATGGGTCCTGCAGCATTTTGGAGGCAATTACGCCTCAATGTAAAGGATAGGAACAGTGGAGGGGGAAAAAAAATTAAATAAATAATAAATTAAAAAAAAGGGGTTTTTTTTGTTTTTAATAAAAACTAATCACTTCCATCACAAAGTGAGCTGGGAATGGCTTTAGTAAATCACTTCAAAAAACACAAAGCACTCACGATTATGCGTAGAGATTTTTGGCGTGTATAGGCCTTACATTTGAAATTTATCACAGGTGGTGACTTTAAGGGCCCATTTCCAGTATCGCGAATTCGCATGCGTTTGTCGCATGCAAATTCGCATAGCAATACAAGTGAATGGGACGGTTTCCACTTTGTCAGGATTCCTTTGCTTTTTTCTGTGCAGAAAAAATTCGCATGGCAGAGCCATCAGAATTCGCACACCGCATACCGCTATGCGAATCGCATACAATGTATTGAATAGGAAATTTGCATGAGGTTTGAGTATGCGAATTTTCATGCGAATTCGCATAGAAACAATGGAAAAGCACACCAGCACTGCCATAGTTAAATTCGCATGCATCGTCATCCATGCGAATTCGCATGAAAATTCGCATGGACCCCCATGCAAAATTTGCATCCGCATGCAAATTTTTACCGCGGCGATTCGCACCGCACAAGTGGAAATGCAGCCTTAGCCATATCAGATGATCTCTGTGGAGTGTTTGTTTATATGAGAGTTCTAAAGAGAGTAGAAAATAAAACTGGTCTCCCAGAGCTCTCGGGGTGGAGAGGGGATGGGGAATTCCATATATTTATCCAGCCTAGGCATCACTGGGAAGGCAGGGTTACATACCAAAATACTGCAATATATAGATATAAGGTTTTTGATGCTGAAACCAGAAAAGTTCAGTAAAATGCGTATCCTGAATAGTGCATTACATTCTTCTACTTGTCTCATATCGCATCTGAGGACGGCTATGGCTGTGCTAAGATGCAACGTCAAAGAGGGTCCACCGTCTGTGCCAAGAGATAGCAGCTGAATTCAAAACCTTCAGCTGCCCATGTAATAAAAAAAAAAAAAAGCCTAAATAGCACTGTCACACTAGCTTCAGATACAGGATGAATGGTAGTAGATTTTTAAAGAGATACTGAAGCGAAAACATATTGTTTCCAGTAAAGGAAGAGTTAAACTCCAGTTATCTATGCAAAAAAGCCGCTGAGCTCAATGACTTTCAAAGTCGCAGAGAGCTCTGTCTTCTGAAGTTTGTTATCTTCAGTCATTGTATCTTTTTCTCTGCAGAGAACAGGTCAATAGTTCATTGGTCTGCTCTGTAAAATCATTTAGAATGCTGAGTAGTGTTTAAACTGCAAATATTAGAGAATGATGCAATGTTATAAAAAAAACACTATAGAACAAAATAAAAATGAGAATATTTTCTTTGCTACTAACGTTCTAGTAATTATCCATACTATAAGAAAGATGGGGTACGGGATATCATAAACCTCCTTTTTGGCCTGTCTCACCCATAAACATGATAATAGTAATAAAAAAGGGGGGATACGGGGAGCACTAGACTAGTTACAAAATATAGCAAAATTTATTGAAAAAAGCTGCACATAGTATCACACATTCAAACCCCCCTTAAAAACAAGCAAAAAAGCCCTGGCTATGAGCCTCATGTGAAAAAAAGCCAGGCAGTCCTCTCCAGAGTGCACTCCTATAATTGAAAAAGGACTGACATGTCAAATATTGATATCTTCAGGCCCATATGCTGCATAACCAGGTTGTAGGCAATCCCCAGGAATGGCACGAAAATCCTGCACATGTATATTGTAGATTATGGACCACCCGTGTGCTGAGCAAAAGCACGCCTCTGTGCAATAGCACATACGCTCTCATTACAGACACATAGAGTAGTGTCTAACCTCTAACTCCTATTGCTCGCAACCCCTTGAACGCGGGGTATCAGAGACTCACGTGACCCAAAGATTCGGCAGGCTTCCGCACGGAGGACCCAAGCACCTCTATTTCTGCGGCGCACATGTGTTGGTAACACCGGTCAGCCTGGGCGTGTAAGACAGTCCTATCTGGTAGGCGGCAAAGGAGGAGGAAGAGAAGCGGAGGCACGGGGGACATAAGCGCGGCGTGCGCTTCCGGGTAGAGCCGTCTCACGTGACGCGTTTCGTCACTCACACGTGACTTCTTCAGACGTGACGTCAGCGGCGTGGTTGCGCCCTTATATAGCCATAGCAACCACGTCAGCTGTTCTGTTCAGTCCCGGGAATAAGGATAATTAAAACTGATCACAAATGCACTGCTTTTAATGAAAAAAAGTTTCATATTTAGCAACACACCAAAGAGGCATAGCGAGTTCGAGGTAATAGATCACAGGAACGCTTTTAGATTTAGGTCTCTGTTCAGACCTTGCGGGAATAAGCTGCCACACTCATATGAACTTTGACTCCTTCTGTAGAAGTTGTTTATCAAAGTCACCCCGTCGGGGACTGATATTTAATTTGTGTATTCCCATAAAACGGAGTCCTGATGTATTTCCATTGTGCACCGTTCTGAAGTGTTGAGCTAGAGGATTAAGTCTCTTTTTGTCAATGGTAGTACTCCTGATATTGGCCAAGTGCTCGCCGATTCGCGTGTTCAATGGTCTGTAGGTTTTTCCAATGTAGATCAAGTCACATGGACACCTAATCTGGTAAATCACTCTCGTAGATGTACAGGATATATAGTCATTAATGGAAAAAAATCTTGAACGGTCATGGTTGTAAAATCGATTGCCAGTCTGTACATATCTGCACACATCACAATCCAAACATTTATGCATCCCACTATTAGATTTCCTTTTAGGGGATTTGCTCCAGCCAAACTCGCTGGAGACCAATAAGTCACCCAGGTTGGTACATCTCTTGGCTGCCATATGTGGGTAATCGCCCACAATCTCTGCCATAATTGGATCCCTTTGTAGGAGATGCCAATATTTTTGTAGAATCTGACGAATTTCAGCGAAATGGGCACCATAAGTTGTAACAACTCGGGAAACTGACTGTAATTTAGGAGTATCATTAATGGGGGTTTCTTGTCCTTCCCTGGTTCTCTTTCTCAGCAATTCACTCCTATCGCGGGCCAAGGCCCTGTGGTATGCAGTAATTACCACACGATTGGGGTACCCCCTTGCCAACAGCCTAACCCTCAACTCACCAGCTTCCTTTCCTTCCGAATCTTTGGGTCACGTGAGTCTCTGATACCCCGCGTTCAAGGGGTTGCGAGCAATAGGAGTTAGAGGTTAGACACTACTCTATGTGTCTGTAATGAGAGCGTATGTGCTATTGCACAGAGGCGTGCTTTTGCTCAGCACACGGGTGGTCCATAATCTACAATATACATGTGCAGGATTTTCGTGCCATTCCTGGGGATTGCCTACAACCTGGTTATGCAGCATATGGGCCTGAAGATATCAATATTTGACATGTCAGTCCTTTTTCAATTATAGGAGTGCACTCCGGAGAGGACTGCCTGGCTTTTTTTCACATGAGGCTCATAGCCAGGGCTTTTTTGCTTGTTTTTAAGGGGGGTTTGAATGTGTTATACTATGTGCAGCTTTTTTCAATAAATTTTGCTATATTTTGTAACTAGTCTAATTATCCATACTACACAACCAATTCATTATATCAAATTTTTTTTTCGCTTCAGTGTCTCTAAGTTGTGCAATCACAGTGACTAGCAAATGTATGTGATTTGTAGGCACAAGAGGGACCAACAGCAATTCTTCTCACAGACAAGTAGTTGACTTTTGTGTTCCTTTATAGTGACTGTTGTCTGGCTTCCCTAAGTCCCTGAGTCACCCTTCACTCCATTACTTTTCATCCATCCTCTTGCTCCTTGGCAGCTGTGATGTGACAGTCAGACAGCAAAGCTTCTTCTGTACAGTATTGTAATTTTTAGGTCCCAGCTTAAAGCTCCCCTTGACGCTACTATGGTTACACTTTTTATAGATTATGCTTAGTGTGACACGAGCAGCCAGCAAGTGTCCATCAAATGTCTGCTATTATTTAACTGCCATTAGCAGTGTGTAGAAGAAGTGCTTTGTTCTGGAGTATATTGCCTTTGCAAACTATAAATCTTGGCTAACATGCCCACAGTTTGATGATGCTCAAAAAGTTTCAAGAGCTTTTCAAGACAGATGATATTTGATGTCAAGTAGTCATTGTGATGAGAAATAGTTTCTATTACACATATGACTTGCTGTAGAATATATTTTTGACTGCTACAAGAAATCAATTATTTCAACCTCTTACCTAGATGTGCACAATTAGATTGTCACACAAACAAAACCAACCACACAACCTCATGATGCCAATGATTCGCTTGGTCTACCACCTTGCACCGACATCAGCAAAAAGTATGATTGTGCCAATGTCACTCCTATCTTTGTACTGCCAGTGCTGTACAAAGCAATGCAAGCTTCCTTTGTGTACGAAGAAACCCCCACCCCACCCAGTCCTGTCAACACCATAAGACATGTCTGATCAATAAAGATGGCCAATTGTCAATCAAAATCCTTATTTTAAAGGTTTTTGGCTATATATGGATTATTAAGTAAACTATTACCCAATATGTATATGTTTAAACTTGTGTAGTGTAGCTCTGGTTTGGGCTTAGTTCACACTGCAAATTTTCAGAGCGATTTTTGAAGGAATGTGAGTTTTTGCACATTCCAAGCTTAGTCTCCCCAAAAAATGCTGCATGCATCAAACAATTGCAATATTTAATACAAATCTCAATGCTGCAGTAGGATCACCCTTATAGGGTTACAATACCAAAGCCCTTTTCTAATCATTGGCGATTCAAAAAGTGCTCAGAAGTGCTTGCAGTGTGATCCAGCCCTTACAAAGGCGGACAATAACATATGTGATGTTTAATAGAGCCAGACATTCTATTACATAACAGCATATAAAGAGGCTTTTAAATTGGTTTGGGTAAAAAGAGTGAAAAATCTAACACTTATTGGGAACTGTACAATTGCCTTTTACACAGCTCTGAACTGTACTGAGTGGTAATACATAAAAAAAAAAAATTGTACAAGATTTCCAAATCGATTTTTGATTGTGTGCCATATCGAGTATACATCTCACATTGGGCATCTTGTATCAGATGGCTGAAAATGAGCAAGGAAAGTTGCAGCAAGCCATCCGTCATTTCTGAACCATAAACGAGGTATTAAAAGTTACATATAACAGGGACACACACAGTGGCGTAGCTAAGGAGCTGTGGGCCCTGGTGCAAGTTTTGCATGGGGCCCCCCAAGCACTCTATACATAACAATTGATACGGCGCACCAAAACTTGCCAAGGACAACCACAGTGTCAGAGTTGCAAGAAAGGGATTGGGAGCAGTGTGTTAAGGATTACTACTATTCAAAGCATCTATAGAAGTGATTATTACCAGCACAGGACCAATAGAGAGCCAATACTGTGATAGAGGGTGGACCCTTCAGGGCCCCTCTGGCCCAAGGGCCCCGATGCGGTCGCTACCTCTGCACCCCCTACTGCTACGCCCCTGGACACACACAAAAATAAATAAATAAATAAAAATAAAGTTACCTTATCTAGCTGAGTCTGCTCACAGGGGAAAGAGAAGGTGAATCCCAGAGGAAAAACTTCTCGACTAAGACTGCGATGTTGAAGGAAGCGACCAAGACAATCGGCAACGTAATCAAATAACTGCAGAGACACAAAGATAATTAGTCAACCTCAAATTCCCTGGTGGTCTCATTTCACAGGCCAAGTTGTTCTTTCCTCTGGTTTCTCCCTCTGATTGTACTAAAGAATGACTTAAATATCTAAGACTATTTAAATGTAGTATCCAAGTACCTGATAGATTAAAAAAAATGCATTCTATAGATCATGAAATCATACAGTCCATACCTTATACCTCAAAAAGAATCCTGCAACAGCTGACTGCACTTTGGAATAAAGAACCTGAAGGGACCCAAATTCCAAAGCTATAGGTGTGCTATAAACCTAAGTAACCAAAGGTTGCACAATTTGTCTACCTTAGCATGATGGAATGATTTATACTGTTCCACAATCTGCCCACAAATTATGCATTTTGGACACTTTAAAGGGAACCTGGAGGCTGTCAATCTCCATTAACTAATGAACAATGTTTGCCTGATTTCTGTTCTGTTCTACCTTTTAAGGTGAGAAACTTGAGAAAGGCCTTTGGCTGAAATGTGTTTTTTAGTGGTTATGGTAAGTTAATAAATCCGCAAATTTTGCATAAATCCAGGTACGGACACAGTCTTTCTTCTATTTGGACTTTGCTCTTACATACCCTCAGAGGATCCGGGTGTGGACTGGTTGACTCCCTAGTGGACTGACCTTGCAGTCTGAGCAGCAAGACCACCCCGTTTGTCTACATCTTAAGGTGGCCACACACACCATACAATTTTTTCAAAAATCTTTTCAAATCAAGAATTGCAATACATTTTTCTGATTGTTTTTAACTTTTTAAAAATTTGACCAATACACAAACACACGATAAAATTTTTCCCAATTATGGAAAAAATTATTGAAAACTCCCCAAAAAATTGCTTGGGTCTGTACATCAAGTAATTGACAATCTACCACACACACACAATACAATTTTGATAAAAATTGATCAGAAAAATCCATTCAATCAGATTTCTCGAGCTGATGAAAGAAGAGCTTTCGATTTTTCGGGACAACCGATTATAATTATCGAATTGGTGTAAAATTGGATCTTTCAATTGCATGGTGTGTGGCCACCGTTATACTTTATCAGTCAGTGGCCCAGAATGAGTGAGTATGTAGATCAGATACTTTGCCTCTGGTCTGACTCCACTGACTGCATGCTTGTTACATGTGTGGGCCTCAAAGACAACTGAAGCCAGAAGCTTGGCATGACAGCCAGGCAACCGGTATGGTTTATAAGGTAATAAAAATGGCAGCCTTTCTGTTCCTCCCACTTAAAGTTCCCTTTAAAAATGAAGGGGTAACATAACCACAGGAAATTATCTAGGGTGGGTTGCCCTGATTGGAATCACCATCATTCAGATCCTGAAAATAATTTCATGTTGCCTTTATAGTTTAAAGCAAATAACATGCTTGTGGAGTGCGATTATCTCATTTGGGAATTGTGTATTTACACTAAACAATGGTAAAAGATATGATGGGATTCTAATATAAACAGTCAGCTGCTTATAGCTTGATTTCTATCGGGAAGTAGGTGAATAAACAAAATACCACACTGGCTAAATAATATAGCATTTCTATTACAGAGCTTAACACTGGTAATTGAGGTTTAATGTGTCAGCATGATAGTAAGTAAAATCACTCACAGCATGAAAAGTAAAAGCAGCCAGCACTACAGGAAAAAAAATTCAACTAATTGCCACTTAGTCTCTGTTGTGTATTCTGATAAACGTGGTTTACATCAGCAAGAAGAGGAAAACTTAGGCAAATACCAGGTTTTAAAAACGATATCAAAGTGCCAGAACTACCATATGCAATATATGTTGTCATGTTAACTAAATGAAGCTAGAATGAGAGGACAGATGATATATTTTTTTACCCTTTGTTCCTGGCTGCCACTATCCAAATCTGTGCCATGTGTAGAATTCTCGCTAGATTGTAAATAACTAGTCTCTGAATATACACCGAACACTACAAGGAAGACAGCCCCATTTGCACAAGGATATTACGTTTTGCATGCATTTTTCCATATGCAAATGTCACTGTTTTATGCAAATTTGTGCAACGTTTTGTCACGTGTCTCGCATAATTGACAGTCATTACATGGGAAACCGATGCATGGGGTGAAAAACTGCAGCAAGCTGTCCCCTTTTCAGATCAGAACAGACTACAAAAAAAAATGCATTCAATGGAAACTATTCTATTAAAATTGCATTGGTTTAAGTACTAATGCGAATATTCACAATGCAAATATTGCATGTGAAAGGTGGAGTCAAAAAAACTATAGTTCAGCTGGGGCCTGCATTAAAAAATAGTTTAAAAAAAAATGGTACAGGGTGGTACCAATAATGACATCTTGCTACTAAGGTTATTTGAGGTTTTAGAAATGTTCTAAAATGTTAAATAACCTTAGTAACAACTGATGCATCTGCATACATTGCCTGGTCCCACCCCTCCTCCTCCACTTCCTGGTTAGTTTGCAGGAGGCCCACAGCCAGCCAATCTCCACGTGGGGACTGAAGCTGCATGGTGATTGGCTGGCTGCAAGACAGCTGCAAAATAACTAGAAAGTGGAGGAGAAGCGATCAGCCAGGACCAGGCAATGTATACCTACACTTCTGCCTACTCTCACACCAGTGGAGTAGCATTAGGGGATGCAGAGGTTGCGACCACACCGGGGCCCTTGGCCCTGGAGGGGTCCACCGGGGGCCCTCCATCCATCTTCGTTTTTTATTGGTGTTATGCTGATATTGAACACCTCTATATGTGCGTTGAATAGTGGTAATCCTCAACAAGTTATTTTCTTACTCAGATTATACCTTCTTTTGTATGTTTTGGGGCTCCATATCAATGGTGTTCTTGGGGCCCCCATGTAAAAAACTTGCACCGGAGCCCCAAGCTCCTTAGTTACGCCACTGTCTCACACTTAACCCTCCCTCTACCTATGCCTAACCTCAAGACCCCCCCCCATCCCCCAGGTGCATAACCACACCACCCCCATGGTCTACCCCTAAGATCTCCCATTTCCATAACGCTAACCCCCCCCCCCCTTTTACCATAGGTGACAATAGTAAAAGCCACAAAAGTCACAGGGGGTTAAATTCTAGTGCCAGATAAATAGCGGGTGCTAGGTGCCTGCTATTTATTGGGCGCCATATTAACTTCCTTGCCGCTAATCACGGCTTTTACTATTGCCGCCTATGGCGATGCCATTTTTTTCTAGGTGCTCGCCCTGCTCCATTTTTATATGCTCCACTGCTGGGGTCTAGGACCCTATATCATATAATTTTAACATTTGACGGGGGGGGGGGGGGGGGTGTAGAGGGGGAGGAATTAGGTTCCAGGCTAAAGCACCATTCGATGTGCATGTGTGTGACAGAGGAGGATCACCCATAAGGCAGCATCAGTGGGCACCTAAGATCTGGTGGGCATCCATCTGCTGCATTTGATTGGTCCATTGCCAAGCTGCATACATTTATATAATCTCAGAATTTTAAGCACCCCATGGACCAATGAGGGCTGGGACCCACTAAAGCGTTTAGGGATGGCTTTCAATCCCTAGCGATTTCTCTAAACTCTCTGCCAATGTAAATGGATGGGACAGATTCCACTAGAGCGATTGGGAAAACCCCAATAACAGGACATGCAGCATTTTGGGAGAGTTTCCATTCTAATGCATTGTGTAGGAGCAGGAAAAGCTCTCACAAAATGGTTTGCAAAACGCTACCACAAATCACTAGCAATTGCGATAGTACTTTGTAGTGGGTCCCAGGCCTAATACTGATTGAGTTTCCAGGTCATGAAACCAAAATGACAAGCATGAAAGCTAGGAAACAAATAAAAAAAAAAAAATAAATAAATTATATAATATATATATATATATATATATATATATATATATATTTATTTAATAGAGATGTACCGAACAGTTCGCCGGCGAACTTAGTGGGTTCGCATTCACCTGCACCAGGCGAACTTTTGCGGAAGTTCGATTCGCCCCATAATGCACTATGAGGGTCAACTTTGACCCTCTGCATCACAGTCAGCAGGCACATTGTAGCCATTCAGGCTACACTAAGCCCTGGAGCCCCACCCCCCCTTATATAAGGCAGGCTGCGGCGGCCATTAGCCTCACTCGTGTGCCTGCTAGAGACAGACTAGAGACAGCTGCTGCAGACTTGTTCTTCTATGGACAGATTAGTTAGGTTCTTGGCTGCTTAGCTTGCTCCTGGCTGATTGTTATTGCTTTTATAGCAACCCTCAATAGCTCGTCAGAGCTCTTCCTGTACTTTTTTTTTCTGTGTGTCAAACTGACACTTTTGTTGCATGCACAGCCTTGCTAATTGATAGTGTGTGCGCCACTGCCAGCAGCCCAGCACATTCAGTGACTACCTGTGTGTGTGACAGGGAGCTGCACATTGTACTGCCCAGTACTGCATATACCCTGTACCTGTTGTGTTTACTTAACCCACCTCATCACTGCATATACCTAGCTTTGTGTTGAGTGAATCCAGCTCACTGCATCTAAGTACCTTTACTGTTCAGTGAACCCATCTCACTGCATCTAAGTACCTTTACTGTTCAGTGAACCCAGCTCACTGCATCCAAGTACCTTTATTGTTCAGTGAATCCAGCTCACTGCATCTAAGTACCTTTATTGTTCAGTGAACCCAGCTCACTGCATCTAAGTACCTTTATTGTTCAGTGAACCCAGCTCACTGCATCTAAGTACCTTTATTGCTCAGTGAACCCAGCTCACTGCATCTTACTACCTGTTGTGTTCAGTGAACCCAGCTCACTGCATCTAAGTACCTTTATTGTTCAGTGAACCCAGCTCACTGCATCTTACTACCTGTTGTGTTCAGTGAACCCAGCTCACTGCATCTAAGTACCTTTATTGTTCAGTGAACCCAGCTCACTGCATCTAAGTACCTTTATTGTTCAGTGAACCCAGCTCACTGCATCTAAGTACCTTTATTGTTCAGTGAACCCAGCTCACTGCATCTAAGTACCTTTATTGTTCAGTGAACCCAGCTCACTGCATCTAAGTACCTTTATTGCTCAGTGAACCCAGCTCACTGCATCTTACTACCTGCTGTGTTCAGTGAACCCAGCCCATGATAGAAGCAGAGGGAGCGCGTCTTCAGAAACAGCTGGGGGCAGTGTCCGGCGCCATGTATCGCTAGCTATGGCCAGCCAGTCAACATGCCCTTCAACGTCAGCTGCTGATGCCACCGTAGCGCCATCACGCCAGGGGGGCTCAGCGGTCTGGAAATTTTTTCACGTGTGTGTCTCAGATCGTAGCAAAGCCATCTGTTGTCTCTGCCAGCAAAAATTGAGCCGTGGAAAGGCCAACTCTCACGTAGGGACAAGTGCCTTACGAAGGCACCTGGAGAGAAGGCACAAACAGCTATGGCAAGAACACCTGAGGAAAAGCAGCACCCCTCAAAAGACAAGCCACCCTCCTTCTCCTCTTCCTCCTTCAGGTGCATCGTCTTCATCCACTTTCTCCCTTGCACCTTCACAGCCACCCTCCTCCACACCGCCTCTTCCCATCAGCGGTTCCTTTTCCTCAGCCCACAGCAGTATCCAGCTGTCCGTGAAGGAAGTATTTGAGCGTAAGAAGCAAATGTCTGCCAGTCACCCTCTTGCCCGGCGTCTGACAGCTGGCGTGGTGGAGATATTAGCTCGCCAGCTATTACCATACAAGCTGGTGGAGTTGGAGGCTTTCCGTAAGTTTGTGGCCATTGGTACACCGCAGTGGAAGATACCAGGCCGCAATTTTTCACAAAAGGCCATACCCAAACTGTACCGTGCAGTAGAGGCAAGTGGTGTCATCTCTGGCACACAGCGTTGGGTCAAGGGTCCACCTGACCACGGATGCCTGGTCTGCCAAGCACGGACAGGGCCACTACATTACATACACAGCCCATTGGGTCAACCTGGTGACCGATGGCAGCAAGCAGGGAGTACGTGGCTGCACAGCGGACTGACTTGTCACACCTCCACGGCTTGCAGGCAGGCCTCCAGCCACCTCCTCTCCTCCTGCTACCACCTCTTCACTGTCATCATCCTCCTCCTCCTTGGCTGGTGCCGCGATCTACACAGCCCCAGCACCCCAGGGCCTATGCTGCATGCCAGGTACGACGGTGTCACGCAGTGTTAGACATGTCTTGCCTGAAAGCGGAGAGTCACACTGGAGCAGCTCTCCTGGCTGCTCTTAACAAACAGGTGGAGCAATGGCTGACCCCGCACAAGCTTGAGAGGAGGATGGGGATGTTGTGGCCCAACAACTGGACACTGATGCATGCAGGGTCATGGAGCCCTTTGAGGAGGTGACCAAACTGGCGAGTCGCGATGAGGGCACCATCAGCCACTTGATCCCCTACGCCTACTTCCTGCAGCGTGCCGTGTGTAGAGTGGTGGATACAGCTGTGGAGGAGCGTGAACGAGAAGAGTTACAGCAGCAGGAGTCGTGGGAGCCATTTACACCTGAACCCGATGTTCCCACAACACTTGCGGCAGCACAGAGGGGGGAGGAGGAGGAAGAAGAGGAGTCGTGTGGGGAAGGAGATGAGTTAGACTGATGATGGTGATGATGAGGAAGGTGTTTCTGTGGAGGAGGAAGAGGCGGCGGAAGAAGAACAACCGCTGCAGCCGTCACAGGGGGCTTCTGCTGCTCCACGTTCCCGTGTTATTGTTCGTGGCTGGGGGGAGGAAGAGGAGTTGCATCCCATCGCTGAGGAAGAGCAATAGGAGATGGAGAGTACGTCTGCATCCAGCTTTTTGCAGATGTCCTCTTTCATGTTGTCCAGCCTGTTGAGGGAACCCCGTATCAAAAAACTCAAGGGGAATGACCTGTACTGGGTGGCCACGCTACTAGACCCTCGGTACAGGCACAAAGTGGCGGACCTGTTACCAACTCAACACAAGGCGGAAAGGATGCAGCACTTGCAGAACAAGCTGTCGATGAGGCTTTACAATGCGTTTAAGGGTGATGTGGCTGTACAACGCAATCAAGGTACCACTGGCAGTAACCTTCCTCCTCCCAAGTCCACGCAGGCAAGGACAGGACGCTCCAGCGATCTCAGGGTGATGTCAGACATGCGGACGTTCTTTAGTCCAACTGCTCGCCATAGTCCTTCCGGATCCACCCTCCACCAACTCCTGGACCGGCAGGTAGCCGACTACCTGGCCTTGAATGTGGATGTAGACACTGCAAAAAGCGACGATGAACGCTTGGACTACTGGTTGCGCAGGCTTGACCTGTGGCCAGAACTATCCCAATTTGCCATACACCTTCTCTCTTGCCGTGCCGCAAGCGTCCTGTCAAAAAGGACCTTCAGTACAGCTGGAGGCATAGTTACTGAGAAGAGAAGTCGCCTAAGTCACGACAGTGTTCAGTACCTGACCTTTATCAAAATGAATGAGGAATGGATCACAGAGGGCTACTGCACGACCAAAGACTAAGTCAGTCCCCACACACAGCATCTCTGCCTGCAGGCCGCTTGCCTTCTCCGCCACCACCAATAGGGTCCAGGACTCTAGGCGGATTTCTGAATTTTTAAGGCCGCTGCTAGCAGCGGCCACTACACTAATTTTTCTGGTGCGTGTACATGCCTGCCTAATTTTTCTGGCTGCACTGCGGGCAGCTACAAAAAAAAAAAAAAAAAAAAGGCATGTACATGTGCCCATCCCCCTTCGTGATCATTACCTTGCCGCGGTGAAGGGGCTTGCGTATCACAATGAAGCAATGACCGCCGGCTATTTGAGTGTCTCCGGTGGGGGTGGCACACAAAAGATAATAAGGTCGTTGCTTCATTGTGGTCAGACCAAATTTGATCAGCTGGACAGTCACTGTTGTTCTATCATTGAGCTACCACAGCCTGGCGACCATATGGGCTTGAAAAATGCCACGGCCTACACTCTGGCCATGTTGCGCACCAGTCCAGCACGGCCGTCACTATGCAAACAGCTGTTCACGGCCCGTTACACAGTGAGTTTGGTGTGTCAGTGTGAAGCAGAACTCTAATTACACTCCCTGATTGATGTATACCCATGCAAGATGTTTGAAAGCACTTTAGGCCTGCAATTTAGCATTCAATGTGATTTTTGCCCTTAAAATGCTGCTTTGCGTCAAATCCAGATTTTTCTCCGGGAATTTGGGCATATATCCCACTCAGCCATGCCCCCCTCCAGGTGTTAGACCCCTTGAAACATCTTTTCCATCACTTTTGTGGCCAGCATAATTTTTTCTATTTTTCAAAGTTCGCCTCCCCATTGAAGTCTATTGCGGTTTGCGAACCGAAAATCGGAGGTTCGCGGCATCTCTAATAATATATAGCAATAAGGATAAAAATCAGCTCACCTACTCCACTTTCTACAGATTTAATTTACATGTCAGCCTCACAAGACAATTTACAGCAAACCCTTTCCCTCAGTGGTGACCCATCTGCCATAGGTTAAATAAGTGTGACTACCATGGCTCACCCCACCACAACAGCTGCTCTTGTGGGAGGTGCTCTGGCCCAGAGGGGTGGAGGTTGTGATGCAGCTTCAGGGCTGGTACCCACAGGAGCGCTTTTGGCAGCATTTTGGCAACGCTGCGATACGCTAGCACTTTGCCAAAACGCTGGGCTAATGTTAATGGATGGGGCAACTTCCACAGGAGCATTTGCGTTTCCCAGAAACGCAAACGCAGGACCTGCAGCATTTTGGGAGCGTTAGCGCTTCAATGTAAAGTATTGAAATGTTAGCGGAAACGCTCAGCAAAACCTAAACTGATCGGTTTTGATAGCGTTTTGCGGTTCAGCACACTGTAACAAAATGAAAAATAATTCACAGGACCAATCAGGATAAAAACGCAAAACGCTACGCAACCGCTGAGCAAAAAAAATACAATGTTGCAAAACGCGACCGAAAACGCGCATGAATCCGCTTGCAAACCGCTCAGACAAAACGCTAGCGGTAGCGTTTTGCGTTTGCTGATTTCAGTGGGTTCCAGGCCTCAGGAGCTTCTTTGCCAGTGTCTACACATTTGATTTAGTCACGTGACACCTGTTTTACATATTGCCACCAGTTTTAAAGGTTGCAGAATTCGTCACCTTTCACACTGTCAGTTGCATCACAAATGGACAACAAATTTGCATTGAAATACAACACAATTGTATGTCAATGGGGCCTTTTACACTGGTGGTTTTGTGTGACAAGTACGATATGGGTCGCATTGTAACCGGAAGCTCCAATGCAACTTTACATCACCGTTGCAGTCTTATATTTCAGAATGCGCAATGCAACATATAAGGTGTGAAAGGTGCCTTAATGTGGGCATAGGAAACACCAGAACTTTGTACAGGGCTAACCAGACTGAGGCTGGGAACACATTAGGCAGAAATGCTAGCGTTGCGGAAAACGTCAATGGAATGAAAGTCAATGGTGATGCAGAGGTATTGCGTTATTTTGTATGCGCTTTTATATCAGTTTTTTTTTTTTTTTTTTAAAGTCAAGTTTGAGGATGTATTTCTGCTTCCTGTTGACTTCCTAGATGCATGCAAAATGCAAGAAAAAAAAACGCATGTGCGGGGGAAAAACCGCTAACTGAAAACATGCTAAGCACGGCAAACGCACTAAAAATGCACAAACACAGACGCAGCAAAACACTGAATAACCGCACTGCCTAGTGTGTTCCCAGCCTGAAACTTTTCATTACCTGACAGGTGAATATTCAAGCTAGCAGATCGGTAATTAGCCTTCTGAATCTGATTAGTCCCGTGCAAAGTATCTGTTCAGCCCAGAGCAGTTTCCAATCAGTGTAGAATGAGAGCAACAAAGAGGTTTAGGCAGGAGTAACACTTGAGGGTAGGGTCACACTTGGGGCTGCGGTGATTCCCGTGAGCAAATCAGCATTCTTGGCGAACAGCCGACTGTCGGCAATGGGGAATTACATGCGTTGTGGGATAAAAAGTATCATCCATTTTTCCACCCCTGCGGAAAACCGCACATTGCTCCCAGTGCACTGCGATTGTGCAGTGGGAAACATGTGCAACGTGAAAATGCACACGATTTTTGGCAAGTGTGACCCTAGCCTCAGGGAATCTCATGCGGTTTTCCTGCATGTAGAGTCGCATCAGATTTTGCAGCTCACTTCAATCAAAGGGACTGGTTCACATCCAGTGCAGTTGCTACATGCAGGAAGAAAACTTGCTACATGCACAGTTTTCCCAAACGCCACACAGGTTTCCCTTTAACAACATTGCCTACCGTGTGCAATGTAATGGAAATGAACATGTGCAGTGTGCAGGAAAATGACCTGAGCAATTCCTGCACATTGCAAGTAACTCCTGCCACAAAAATAAAAGCTTTCACTGCAGCAGCTGCACCTGACCTTTGGAACAACCACTGGTTTGCTCATTTCAGTCCAGGTTTTCTAGATCATTTTCTCCGAACTTAGCTAATTAACGCCATGGTTATATTCTAGTACTAAAGACCAGCTAAACAATAGGACCAGAAACATTACCCGATTGACATGTGTCACATGAATGTACCTGGTCGCCTGTTCCAGTCATAAACTCCTCTGGTATGTCAAACACTTCACTGTCCATCTTCACTCCGCTAGTGCGGTCTAGATTCACCTTGAGAATCCGAAATTTAGCTCCCCCGAGATCTAATACCATGAAATCACCAGACTCTGGAAGAAAAAGCAGGCAAGACTTAGATGAAGGCAGAGGCCTTGGGTTTTATACAAACAACTTATTTAGTGGACAGTCTAATGTCGGTGCCAGTGTCCTAGCAATAACTATATAAATGCACCCATTCCAGTTTTATTTTCACCTCTTCTTTCAGTAATTAACATTTTGAACACTCACTTTTTGACTTGGTGAAAACTACCATAGGGACAGTGAAGGAAAGTCTTTGTAAAAGGAAAACAAAATGACTAAGGACCATCGCAAAACTTGTAAGATTTAAAATGCACTGTAAAAGAATAATAATGCCTAGTGTACGTGATAGCACCACAGGAAAATAGTCAAACAGCTCTGAATAGAACATTGCTTCCTTCGTGAGTACATGAATCCTTCATGAGAACAACTAGTCCAAATCCTGCTGGTAAGAGGTTCAAAGCAAAGACAATGGACTCTATTCACTAACAGGCAAAAACACCGCAAAATTTTACCGCTATATTTCCGCCAGCGGTAAACTCCGCATTTTTTCCACATTCACTAATATTTTCCACATGTTTTCCGCATGCGGGAAAAAAGATGCGGAAACAGCCATTATTCATGCGGGAATCATGCGGTAAAAAGGTCGCATGAAAAAGGGTTTAAAAAAAAAAAAAAAAAAAATGAAAGTCCACCAAGCACAGCCCTTAAGCGTCTAGTTAAAAATGGCGCCGGGAAAAAAATGGCGCCCCCTTCTGCCCGATATATGTTTAAAATGATATTTATCGTTTTAAAGGTTAAAATAGTGCAGACCTTTTGAACAAAATTTATCGTTTTAAAACTTTTTTTTTTGTCCTGCCTGAACGATATTTATCGTTTTAACCCTTGCTTTGCTGCCGTTTGGAAAATATCTGCCCGCCAGCTTTAATGTTTAATAGCAAAGCCCCCTTAAAAGCTAAAAACACCAAATTTGCAGGGAATGTTAAGAAGAAAATTGTAAACAAGAGGAAAATTTTTTTTTCAAAAACACCTTATAGTTTTTGAGAAAATCGATTTTGACCGTGGGAAAATTAAACGCCCGCCGACTTTAGCGGTTAATAGCAAAGCCCCTTTAAATGCCAGAAACACCAAATGTGTAGGGAATGTTAAGAAGAATAGTGGGAACACGAAGAAAAAAAAATTGTTCAAAAAGACCTTCTAGTTTTTGAGAAAATCGATTTTAAATCTTCAAAGAGGAAATGTATCTATTTAAATCGCGTACTGACATTTCCGTGGAAACTTTTTCCGCTGACTTTAGCAGTTAATAGCTTAAAAGTCCCCTTAAATCCTAGCAACACCAAATTTGCAGGATATGTTAAAAAGATACTGGGAAACAATATTTAAAAAAAAATTTGAAATTTTTTTTTTTAAATTAAAATTTGTGGGTTATGTTCAGAGTGTGGGACATTTTTTGAAAAAAATGATGTGGGGTCCCCCCTCCCGAGCCTCTGTAACCCCTTGTCTCCCATGCAGGCTGGGATAGCCAGAATGCGGAGCCCTGGCCGACTGGGGCTTCGCACCCTGAGCTATACCAGCCCGCATGGTCCATGGTATGGGGGGGGCTTCGGGGGGGAGGGGCGGCCAAGCCTTCCCCTCCCCCCCGGAGCCCTTGTCCAATCCATGGACAAGGGGCTCTTCCCCACCTCCGGTGCCCCAGGAGGAGGTTCGGACGACGACTCCCTGGGGGGGGGGGGGTTCATGGTGGCATCTGGGAGTCCCCTTTAAGAAGGAGACCCCCAGATGCCCACCCCCCTCCCAGGAGAAATGAGTATAGGGGTACTTTGTACCCCTTACCCATTTCCACAAAGGGTTAAATGAAATAAAAACACAACAACGAGAAAAGTCCTTTAATGTTCTAAATTAACCAGAAATACTTACCTGTACCTTTAAGAAAAAAATCCCACGTCAATTAGGCCCCACGACAGTATCCTCTATCTTGCGACCTTCTGTTACATGTTGATTGAAGATCTCCGCCGCCCCGACGCCACACACGCCGCCTCCGCCGCACTGCTCTTAGCTATACTTAGTATAGCTAAGAGCAAAAAGCATCTTTAAATTTTAGCTCCAATGGTCCCCATTGGTTCCTTAACAGACCAATGGGGATCAGGAGGATCCCCATTGGTCGATAAGGAACCAATGGGGAGCCTTGGAGCCAAAATTTAAAGATGCTTTTTGTTCTCAGCTATACTTAGTATAGCTGAGAGTTGCGTCTATGCATCTATATAGACGCATTAGCGCTAGCTGCCGCTGCCCTCCCTGCCTCCCCCCACCTGTCACCTTCACCCATGCTGGCACCCATAGGTGCATTGGGTGCCAGCATGGGTGAGGGTGACAGGTGGGGGGAGGCAGGGAGGGCAGCGGCAGCTAGCGCTAATGCGTCTATATAGACGCATAGGCGCAACTCTCAGCTATACTTAGTATAGCTGAGAGCAGTGCGGCGGAGGCGGCGTGTGTGGCGTCGGAGATCTTCAATCAAGATGTATCAGAAGATCGCAAGATGGAGGATACTGTTGTGGGACCTGATTGGCGTGGGATTTTTTTCTTAAAAAGGTACAGGTAAGTATTTGTGGTTAATTTAGAACATTACATAGTTACATAGTTATTTTGGTTGAAAAAAGACATACGTCCATCGAGTTCAACCAGTACAAAGTACAACTCCAGCCCGTCCCCCACATACCCCTGTTGATCCAGAGGAAGGCGAAAAAACCCCCACAAGGCATGGTCCAATTAGCCCCAAAAGGGAAAAATTCCTTCCTGACTCCAGATGGCAATCAGATAAAATCCCTGGATCAACATCATTAGGCATAACCTAGTAATTGTAGCCATGGATGTCTTTCAACGCAAGGAAAGCATCTAAGCCCCCTTTAAATGCAGGTATAGAGTTTGCCATAACGACTTCCTGTGGCAATGCATTCCACATCTTAATCACTCTTACTGTAAAGAACCCTTTCCTAAATAAATGGCTAAAATGTTTTTCCTCCATGCGCAGATCATGTCCTCTAGTCCTTTGAGAAGGCCTAGGGACAAAAAGCTCATCCGCCAAGCTATTATATTGCCCTCTGATGTATTTATACATGTTAATTAGATCTCCTCTAAGGCGTCTTTTCTCTAGACGAAATAAACCCAGTTTATCTAACCTTTCTTGGTAAGCGAGACCTTCCATCCCACGTATCAATTTTGTAGCTCGTCTCTGCACCTGCTCTAAAACTACAATATCTTTTTTGTAATGTGGTGCCCAGAACTGAATTCCATATTCCAGATGTGGCCTTACTAGAGAGTTAAACAGGGGCAATATTATGCTAGCATCTCGAGTTTTTATTTCCCTTTTAATGCATCCCAAAATTTTGTTCGCTTTAGCTGCAGCGGCTTGGCATTGAGTACGATTATTTAACTTGTTGTCGATGAGTACTCCTAAGTCCTTCTCCAAGTTTGATGTTCCCAACTGTATCCCATTTATTTTGTATGGTGCTAGACCATTGGTACGACCAAAATGCATGACTTTACATTTGTCAACATTGAATTTCATCTGCCATGTATGTGCCCATATAGCCATCCTATCCAGATCCTGTTGCAATATGACACTATCTTCCTGAGAGTTGATGATTCTGCACAATTTTGTATCATCTGCAAAAATAGCAACATTGCTCACTACTGCATCTACTAGGTCATTAATAAATAAATTGAAGAGCACTGGACCCAGTACAGACCCCTGTGGGACCCCACTGCTAACAGTCTCCCATTTTGAGTACGATCCATTGACCACAACTCTTTGTTTTCTGTCCATTAGCCAGTTCCCTATCCATGCACACAAACTCTTCCCCAGTCCTTGCATCCTCAACTTTTGCACCAGACTTCTGTGGGGAACAGTGTCGAAGGCCTTTGCAAAGTCCAAGTATATCACATCTACAGCATTCCCAATATCCATATTAGCATTCACTACCTCACAAAAAACTGAGCATGTTAGTCAAACAGGACCTGTCTTTAGTAAACCCATGTTGATTTATTTATTTATTTATTTGTTGTATTTATAAAGCGCCAACATATTACGCAGCGCTGGACATTAATTTAGGTTACAGACAATATTTAGGGGTGACAAACAGCAATATGACAATACAGGAATACAAGAAAACCAGATCACACAGCACAGTATGAGTACAAGGTAATGCTTAGTCAGTCACTGGATGGGAGCATGGAGTTAGGCAAGTTAGGTTCACTCAAATGCATAGCATGGGTGCACAGTAATAGAGGTGCATGATCAGGTAGGACACAAAAAGAGTGAGGACCCTGCCCAAAGGCTTACAATCTAGAGGGAGAGGTAGGGACACGAGAGGTAGGGGACCAGAGTTCGGCTGTGGGTTTAGAGCAATTGTGGTAGGCAAGAGTGAAAAGGTGAGTTTTGAGGGCCTTCTTGAAGGTGTTGAAGGAGGGGGCTGCCCTAATGGGTGGAGGTAGGGAGTTCCATAGTGTCGGAGCGGCTCTTGAGAAGTCTTGGAGGCGTGCATGGGACTGGGTGATGCGGGGGACGGTCAGGCGAAGTTCATTGGAGGAGCGGAGTGAGCGGCTTGGTGTGTATCTCTGAGTAAGATCAGAAATGTAGGTTGGACAGGTTTTGTGGATGGATTTGTAGGTCAGACACAATATCTTGAATCTGATTCTGGACTGGATAGGAAGCCAGTGGAGGGATTCACGGAGGGGAGCCGCCCTGGTGGAGCGATGGGAGGAGTGGATAATTCTGGCAGCCGCATTTATGATGGACTGCAGTGGGGCTATTCGGGTCTTAGGGAGTCCAGACAGAAGGGCATTGCAGTAGTCGAGGCGGGAAATTATGAGGGCATGGATGAGGAGTTTGATGGTGGCAGGGGTCAGGAAAGGGCGAATCTTAAAGATGTTACGAAGGTGGAAGTTGCAGGACTTTGTGAGGTTTTGGATGTGGGGAGTGAAGGAGAGTGCGGAGTCCAGGGTGACACCCAGACAGCGGGCTTGAGAGGTAGGGTGAATAGTAGTGTGGTTAACAGTGACCTGCACATCTGGGAGGTCCAGGGATGACCGGGGTGGGAAGATCATAAATTCCGTTTTGTCTAGATTTAGTTTTAGGAACCTAGCGGACATCCAGGAGGAGATGGCAGATAGGCAGGAGGAGACCTTGTCCATGGTAGTGGTGGATATGTCAGGGGTGTGGAGATAGATTTGAGTGTCATCTGCATACAGATGATAGTTAAAACCCATGGAGGAGATAACCTTGCCAATGGAGGATGTGTATAGGGAGAACAGTAGGGGGCCAAGGACCGAGCCTTGGGGGACTCCCACTGAGAGGTGGTTGGGGGTGGACGAGGACTCATTGAAGGAGGTCGTGAAGGAGCGGTTGGAGAGGTAGGATGAAAGCCAGGTCAGGGCGAGATCGTGAATGCCCATGGATTGGAGGGACTGGAGGAGTAGGGGATGATCTACTGTATCAAAAGCTGCTGAAAGGTCAAGGAGGAGGAGAATGGTGTATTTACCTTCAGCTTTAGCTAAGGCAAGGTCATTGACCACTTTGGTGAGAGCCGTTTCGGTTGAGTGGGCAGGCCGAAATCCAGATTGCAGTGGGTCTAGTAGTGAGTTGGCATTGAGGTACTGGGTCAGGCGTTTGTGAACCAGACGCTCAAGGAGTTTTGAGGCGAAGGGGAGGAGGGAGATCGGGCGGTAGTTGGAGGGTAGCGAGGGGTCGAGGGAGGGTTTCTTGAGCAGAGGCAGTACAGTGGCCTGCTTGAAGTCTGAGGGGAAGGTGCCTGTGGATAGGGAGAGGTTAAACATGGTAGTGAGGACTGGGGCCAGATCCGTGAAGTGAGGCTGAAGTAGATCAGAAGGGATAGGGTCAAGGGGGGAGGTAGTGGTATGGGAAGTCTGCAGTAGGTGGTTGACCTCCTCAGTGGTAGTAGGAGTGAAGGAGGTGAGGGGAGGATAGGGTGGAGAAGGAGTAGGTTGTGAGCAGGTGGGAGGTGAAGATTGAAGATTGGATATTTCCTGACGGATGGAGACTATTTTGTTGGTGAAGTGGGTGGCTAAATCTGTGGCAGAGAGGGAGGAAACAGAAGGTGGGGGGGTGGGTTTAAGCAGGGAGTTGAAGGTGCTAAAAAGACGCCGGGGATTGGAAGCTTGTGCTCCGATGAGCTTGGTAAAGTATTCCTGCTTCGCATGAGCAAGGGCAGTGTGGAACTGCTGCAGGTTAGTCTTGTACTGTAGGAAATCCTGGTTTAGTCGAGTTTTCCGCCATTTTCGTTCAGTGGCGCGTGTTTCCCTCTGGAGGTTGCGAGTATGGGTAGTGCGCCAGGGCTGGGGGTTAGGGGGTCGGTTGCGGCGGAATATTGGTGGAGCAGCTTTCTCTAGGGCTGATGAGAGAATTTGGTGATACTGAGCTGCAGCAAGATTAGGACAGGTTAGGGTGGGGAGAGTGGAGGATAGGCCATGGAGGGAGTCAGCAAGGACGCCAGGGTTGAGCTTGCGTAGGTCTCGCTGCCATCGACCAGGTGGGAGGGCGGGTAGTTTGGAGGTGCCTTCCGTGAGGAGGTTGAAGGCGAGAAGGTAATGGTCTGAGGGTGGAAATGGTGCGATGTCGAGGTCTGCAATGGTGGTGGATTTAGTGAATATAAGGTCGAGAGTGTGACGTGCAGTGTGAGTGGGGGCGTTGGTGTGTTGTACTAGGCCACGTGAGTTGGCTATGGTGAGTAGCCGGGTCGCAACAGAGTTCTTGGGTTCATTGATGGGTATATTGAAATCCCCGAGGATGATGGTGGGGAGGTCAGAGGAGAGGATGTGTGGGAGCCAGGAGGCAAGGTTGTCGAGAAATTGTCGTGTGGAGCCCGGAGGGCGGTATAAGACTGCAACAATGGCTGGGAGGGGATTGTAGAGGCGGATAGTGTGGGCCTCAAATGATGTGAATTGTAGGGAGGAAGGTGGAGTGAGGACACAGAATGTGCAGGATGGGGAGAGGAGCAGACCCACCCCTCCCCCGGTCCTGTTGTCTGGTCTGGGGGTGTGACTGAGGTGAAGCCCCCCGTATGAGAGGGCAGCTGAGAAATGCTGAGAAATAAGATTATTTTCTACTATGAAGTCATGTATAGTATCTCTTAGTAACCCCTCAAATAGTTTGCATACAAATGATGTTAAGCTTACAGGTCTCTAATTTCCTGGATCAGATTTTTTGCCCTTCTTAAATAATGGGAAAACGTGGGCTGTACGCCAATCCACTGGGACTCTGCTAGTTGCAAGAGAGTCACAAAAGATAAGATAAAGGGGCTTAGCTATAACTGAACTTAATTCTCTTAGGACCCGAGGATGCATGCCATCCGGGCCAGGTGCCTTGTCTATTTTTAATTTATTTAGTCTTGCCTTTACTTCTTCCTGCGTTAAGTATTTAATATTACAGTTAGAAGATTGAGACTCTTCTGCCTCTGTAATTTGCAACAGTGCTGTTTCCTTTGTGAAGACAGAAGCAAAGAAAGCATTTAATAACTCTGCCTTACCTTGGTCATCCACCATTGAGTTTCCACCCTCATCCTTTAGGATTCCTATACAGTCAACCTTTCTTTTTTTAGAGTTGATGTACTTGTAAAACTTTTTTGGGTTAGATTTGATATCCCTAGCGATTTGATTTTCAGCTTCGATCTTTGCCAGCCTAATTTCTTTTTTACAATTTTTATTGCACTCCTTATAATTGCTTAGTGCAGCCTCAGTCCCCTCCTGTTTTAGGACCTTATAGGCATTCTTTTTCCTCTTCATTTTATCCCTAACCTTTCTATTCATCCATAGAGGCCTTTTTTTTATTCCTAGACATTTTGTTTCCATATGGGATATACATACTACAATATTGATTGAGAATACGTTTAAAAACTTGCCATTTCCCTTCAGTGTCCTTCCCTTGTAGTACATTGTCCCAGTTCACCAAACTTAGTGCCTGCCTAATTTGATTGAACTTTGCTTTTCTAAAATTCATAGTTTTAGTGGTCCCGCTGCCCCGTGGCCTATCAGTCACCAGATCAAACGTTATCATGTTGTGATCACTATTTCCCAAATGTTCTTGAACCTGCACATTTGATACATTATCTGGTCTATTAGAAATGATCAGATCCAGTAACGCATCCCCCCTAGTTGGTTCCGTTACCATTTGAGTCAAGTAATTGTCCTGTAGCGCTGCCAGAAATCTGCTTCTTTTACCAGAATGGGTAGCCTCAATACCCCAGTCAATGTCTGGAAAGTTGAAGTCGCCCATAATTATGACCTCATTTTTACTTGCAGCTTTTTCAATCTGCTGTACAGTGGCGGCTCCAGGAAATTTTTTTAGGGGGTGCTATGCAGGTGCTGGACCAATTTCCGGGGGAGCTGACGACCTGCGGCGCGCGAAGCGCGTCGCGGCAAAAAATGGGTGTGGCTACAACCTGCGGCGCTCGAAGAAAATGGGCGTGGTCATGACCGGATGAGGGCGGGGCTAACTGTAATTTAAAGTGAACCCAGGGTGAGAGTGATATGGTGGCTGCCATATTTATTTCCTTTTAAACAATACTAGTTGCCTGGCAGCCCTGCTGATCTATTTGGCTGTAGTAGTGAACTGAATTACACCAGAAACAAGCCATGCAGCTAATCTTGTCAGTTCTGACAATATTGTCAGAAACCCCTGACCTGCTGCATGCTTGTTCAGGGTCTATGGTTGAAAGAATTAGAGGCAGAGGACCAACACGGCAGCCAGGCAACTGGTATTGCTTAAAGGGAGATAAATATGGCAGCCTCAATATTATTCTCACCTCGGGTTCCCTTTAAAAGTGCAACGCAAAGACAGAGGGCCCAAGTTTTGGTGACCCTTTTCCCAGAAAATTCACATAATTGTGCAGGTTTTCTCAAGAAAATACACGTAATGTGAGCAGATTTTAACAAAAAACACGTCCAATGACCCCAATATGCACAATCGTTGGCAGATATGGTCCCAATATGCACAATCGTTGGCAGATATGGTCCCAATATGCACAATCGTTGGCAGATATGGTCCCAATATGCACAATCGTTGGCAGATATGGTCCCAATATGCACAATCGTTGGCAGATATGGTCCCAATATGCACAATCGGTGGCAGATATGGTCCCAATATGCACAATCGGTGGCAGATATGGTCCCAATATGCACAATCGGTGGCAGATATGGTCCCAATATGCACAATCGGTGGCAGATATGGTCCCAATATGCACAATCGTTATCAGATATGGCCCCAATATGCACAATCGTTATCAGATATGGCCCCAATATGCACAATCGTTATCAGATATGACCCCAATATGCACAATCGGTAGCAGATATGACCCCAATATGCACAATCGGTAGCAGATATGACCCCAATATGCACAATCGGTAGCAGATATGACCCCAATATGCACAATCGGTAGCAGATATGACCCCAATATGCACAATCGGTAGCAGATATGACCCCAATATGCACAATCGGTAGCAGATATGACCCCAATATGCACAATCGGTAGCAGAAATGACCCCAATATGCACAATCGGTAGCAGAAATGACCCCAATATGCACAATCGGTAGCAGAAATGACCCCAATATGCACAATCGGTAGCAGAAATGACTCCAATATGCACAATCGGTAGCAGATATGACCCCAATATGCACAATCCGTAGCAGATATGACCCCAATATGCACAATCCGTAGCAGATATGACCCCAATATGCACAATCCGTAGCAGATATGACCCCAATATGCACAATCAGCACCACCTGAAAAAGAAAAGAAAAACCCATTTACTCACCTACAGCCAGAAGACCTTCTTTCCCGACCTCCTGTCCCGAGTCCCGACCTCATTGTGGCGCGCAGCGCCCGCGCGCCCACGATCCTCTTCCTTCCCGACGTCACGACGAGACTTCCTGCCTGCATGCAGAGAGCAGGGCTACGGGAAAATGGCCGCCCGAAGCCATGCACTGCAGACTCGAAGTCTGCAGAACAGGGCTCCGGGCGGCCATCTTACCGTAGCCCTGCCTGCTGCTCCGGGCTGCCGCTGTGTGAACTGACTTGGCGTCTTTTAGACGCCTGAAGTCAGTTCACTCCAGGGGGTGCTTTGGGGGTGCTTGGACAATTCTAGGGGGTGCTCGAGCACCCCCTTGCACCCCCCTGGCGCCGCCCCTGCTGCTGTAGTAATCGCAGTTCTGCAGCTTCATTAATAAGAGGTGGTCTGTAGCATACCCCAATAAGCAATTGGCAACTTTTATTTCCACCATGAATGTTTACCCAAACGGACTCCACATCTTCGCAATCTTCCTCCATCTCATCATTGAGGACAGCTGTAAAAGAATTCTTAACAAAGAGACAAACCCCACCACCTTTTTTCCCTGTTCTATCCCTCCTAAACACATTGTATCCTTTTAAATTAGCTATCCAGTCATGGCTTTCATCCATCCATGTCTCGGTTATTCCCACAATGTCATAGCCTTTGTCATTCAGAATAAACTCTAGTTCGTCTATTTTATTTGCAAGGCTCCGAGCATTGGTTACCATGAACTTTATATTTTTACCAATTTTGTTTACACGAAATGGGCTACTTGAAGTTTTACCAACCTCCTTAATCTTTACACTGTCCCCACCCCCCTCTCCACCCCCCATAATGTTAGGCTCCCACTGTCTTTTTACCTTATCTTGACTACATATTGACACTTTATCCTCCCGCCTCCCCCCACACAACCACGAGAAAGGACTTTTCTTGTGGTTGTGTTTTTATTTCATTTAACCCTTTGTGGAAGTGGGTAAGGGGTACAAAGTACCCCTATACTCATTTCTCCTGGGAGGGGGGTGGGCATCTGGGGGTCCCCTTCTTAAAGGGGACTCCCAGATGCCACCATGAACCCCCCCCCCCCCAGGGAGTCGTCACCCCCGCCTCCCTTGCCCCAGGTGGATTGGACAAGGGGCTCCGGGGGGGGGGGGGGGGGGGGGGGGGGAAGGGGGAGGCTTGGCCGCCCCTCCCTCCCGGAGCCCCCCCATACCATGGACCATGCGGGCTGGTATAGCTCAGGGTGCGAAGCCCCAGTCGGCCGGGGCTTCCGCATTCTGGCTATCCCAGCCTACATGGGGGACAAGGGGTTACAGAGGCTCGGGAGGGGGGACCCCCAGATGCCCACCCCCCTCCCAGGAGAAATGAGTATAGGGGTACTTTGTACCCCTTACCCATTTCCACAAAGGGTTAAATGAAATAAAAACACAACCACGAGAAAAAAGTCCTTTAATGTTCTAAATTAACCACAAATACTTACCTGTACCTTTAAGAAAAAAAATCCCACGTCAATTAGGTCCCACAACAGTATCCTCCATCTTGCGATCTTCTGATACATCTTGATTGAAGATCTCCGCTGCCCCGACGCCACACACGCCGCCTCTGCCGCACTGCTCTCAGCTATACTAAGTATAGCTGAGAGTTGCGTCTATGCGTCTATATAGACGCATTAGCGCTAGCTGCCGCTGCCCTTCCTGCCTCCCCCCACCTGTCACCCTCACCCATGCTGGCACCCAATGCACCCATGGGTGCCAGCATGGGTGAGGGTGACAGGTGGGGGGAGGCAGGGAGGGCAGCGGCAGCTAGCGCTTATGCGTCTATATAGATGCATAGACGCAACTCTCAGCTATACTAAGTATAGCGGAGCCAAAATTTAAAGATGCTTTTTGTTCTCAAAGGCTCCCCATTGGTTCCTTATCGACCAATGGGGATCCTCCTGATCCCCATTGGTCTGTTAAGGAACCAATGGGGACCATTGGAGCTAAAATTTAAAGATGCTTTTTGCTCTTAGCTATACTAAGTATAGCTAAGAGCAATGCAGTGGAGGCGGCGTGTGTCGCGTCGGGGCGGCGGAGATCTTCAATCAACATGTAACAGAAGGTCGCAAGATAGAGGATACTGTCGTGGGACCTAATTGACGTGGGATTTTTTTCTTAAAGGTACAGGTAAGTATTTCTGGTTAATTTAGAACATTAAAGGACTTTTCTCGTTGTGTTTTTATTTCATTTAACCCTTTGTGGAAATGGGTAAGGGGTACAAAGTACCCCTATACTCATTTCTCCTGGGAGGGGGTGGGCATCTGGGGGTCCCCTTCTTAAAGGGGACTCCCAGATGCCACCATGAACCACCCCCAGGGAGTCGTCGCCCCCACCTCCTCCTGGGGCACCGGAGGTGGGGAAGAGCCCCTTGTCCATGGATTGGACAAGGGCTCCGGGGGGGAGGGGAAGGCTTGGCCGCCCCTCCCCCCCGAAGCCCCCCCATATCATGGACCATGCGGGCTGGTATAGCTCAGGCTGCGAAGCCCCAGTCGGCCGGGGCTCCGCATTCTGGCTATCCCAGCCTGCATGGGAGACAAGGGGTTACAGAGGCTCGGGAGGGGGGGCCCCACGTCATTTTTTTCAAAAAAAATTCCCACACTCTAAACATAACCCACTAAACATAACCCACAAATTTTAATTTAAAAAAAAAAAAAAAAAAATTTCAATTTTTTTTTAAAAAATATTGTTTCCCAGTATCTTTTTAACATATCCTGCAAATTTGGTGTTGCTAGGATTTAAGGGGACTTTGCTATTAACTGCTAAAGTCGGCGGAAAAAGTTTCCACGGAAATGTCAGTACGCGATTTAAATAGATACATTTCCTCTTTGAAGATTTAAAATCGATTTTCTCAAAAACTATAAGGTCTTTTTGAACAATTTTTTTTCTTCGTGTTCCCACTATTCTTCTTAACATTCCCTACACTTTTGGTGTTTCTGGCATTTAAAGGGGCTTTGCTATTAACCGCTAAAGTCGGCGGGCGTTTAATTTTCCCACGGTCAGAAGAAAAATATTCAAAATCGATTTTCTCAAAAACTATAAGGTCTTTTTGAAAAAAAAATGTTTCCTCTTGTTCACAATTTTCTTCTTAACATTCCCTGCAAATTTGGTGTTTTTAGCTTTTAAGGGGGCTTTGCTATTAAACATTAAAGCCGGCGGGCAGATATTTTCCAAACGGCAGCAAAGCAAGGGTTAAAACGATAAATATCGTTTGGGAGCAATACAAATGATAAATATAGTTTTTAAAGCCGGCGCCATTTTTTAGCTGTCAAAAACGAAAAATAACTAGCGATAGTGGTTCTCTATGGGGCGCCCTTTTTTAACTACGATAACTGGCGCCATTTTTAACGGACCCCGCCCTTAAGCCTCCACGCTTCATTAAAGTCAATGGGATGCGGAATATATCACCTACTATATAACGACGAAATGATGCGCCTGAACATTTTTGAGAATTGATTTTTTTTTATTGCGGAAAATAACGACTTTTGCGGAAATTTTTCCGCATGAATCCCGCACTTTTACCGCACTTTTTCCGCATGCGGAAAAAACATGCGGAACATTTTGAGAATGTCAACTTGACGCTATTTTGGTCGCAAACTTCCCGCATGTACTTTACCGCATGCGGGAAGTCTTTGAGAATAGAGCCCAATGTACTGAAATAAGTGATTGGCAGTTGATTTTTAATACAAACACCACTTGAAAAACAGACCATTCAAAAGCTGCTGCAGTGGATTTGATTGATTCGCAAATTGCAAAATTTGTATAAATCTAGCATAAAGATTTGCATCAACTAAGAATTATTTGCATTGCATTGACCATCCCAGTTGCCTGGAACCCACAGAGGGTGCTTTGGGACACAGAGGTGGTACAAGGTCCTCCAGCACCCAAGGCTGAGACACCAAAGTGCACCCCTCCATCCCTCCCACCCCAGCCGCCACACACTGATTGCTATTAGTTTAAGAGGTGCCACAGGGCCCACAACCTCCCCAACACCTTAATATCTAGTTATCTGGCTTGCAGTCACTGCTATGTATCCATTTTCTTATTTCTTTCTGCTTCAAACACAATTAGGAATGACAGCTGAATGAATTGTGCGCCCCCTCCTACACTGCGCCCTGAGGCTGGAGCCTCTCCAGCCTATGCCTCGGCCCGGCCCTGTTGGGACAGACCACAAAGCTACCACGATTTTAGAAGTTGCGGAAGTCTGGAATTTTGACCATGATTCCTGGAGTGATCGTGATTTGGTTCTGCTGCCACTGATGCGATCGCTCAGAAATCACTCCCAAAATGCTGCATGCAATATATTACTCTACAATCGACAATACACAATGCAATCATATTACAATGGTATGTGTAAATCAGTGGAGCAGTCGTTTCGGTTCCATGCTGTGCGTTTACCAGACAGGAAAAAAATAGGATACTTACCACAGTAGAGAAAAGCCTCATGATAGTCCAGAGGATTCCCCAATCTTCATACGCCCCTCCATTTCAGCATTGGGACCCTTTTTGAAATATTCAACATTAGTGTAGAATACTGCTCACGGCCGCGCTCCCCTCCATTTAGGAGTACGGCCCGCGCCTGCATGGCTTTCTTGCACCAGCTGTTTAGTCTCATGTCTATTTACAGGACCCTTTCCATGTCCCCATGCTGTGTGGTCCTCCTCCTTGGTGTGCAGGCCATGGAAATACCTCTACTGCTACTGAGTCCAAAGTATTGTAGGTGGGAAATTAAAATGGTCAATGAATACGGATAGTAAATGAGATGCAGATAGTTCCAAAATGATGTACATTTTTATGCTAATTGCACGCACAAGCATACAGCTTTAACGGTCCAAACAGAAATTGACTTTGATTTAATTAATCAAGCTGTCAATTATTCACTTCTAAATCTGATTAGCCTTGTGCGTGCCCCGGTTCCCGTAGATTAAAAATCTTCAAGAGGAATTGTAACATGCATCTTTACTTCTGAGGCCTCTTTTCCACGGACTGTTGATAGGCAGTGAAATGCCTCTCAAACTCTCACAACTGCTCACTGCTGCCTGGTGACTGCTTGCTAAACACACAGTTCAACAGTCCATGGAAAAAATGCCTGAGAAAGGCACAGGCAAGCGCTGTAATAACATCGCAGGAGATTTGGGAGCAGCCGGCGCCACCATAGGCCGTAGTAGGAATTACTGCTATAGCGGCGCACACTGAGTAACTTCGGCACCGTCAGAAGATGGAGCTGAAGTTACTTTTAGAACACTCATTTGGCTGTCAGCAATAGCTGGCAGCTGAATTACACAATTCCCCACCATCCATGTGGACCTGGAGGGGGAATAGTAATCAATACTTTCATAGGTACGCAGATACAGGGCACCTGGTTCTAATGACAATGGGGCCTGAGTGAAAAATTACAACGGGGGGGGGGGGGGGGGGACCCTTTAGACACGTTTCCCCCCTCCATTCCCCACAATTCACCAGACCCCTCCGCCCCTCTCCCCAGTATACATTTAGTGAAGGCGCTGGGAAATTTGGGCACAAGGTGAAGCTAAAAAAACTGTCCACCCTGCTGTGGCAAATTCCCCAGTGATGCAAGTTATTTTCCCCCTTCCAAGCTGTCATTCAGTGGGAGTAAGATGCAATTCGGCTTCAAGCTACTGCTGGCGGCAAAATTACTCAGAGTGCCAATATATCCGTAATTCACATCATGGCTTACTGCAGTGCCAAAATCTCAGCAGCCCTTTTTACCTGACACACCCCCATCCCACCTGTGATCTTTGAATTAGTGAATTTGAAATACCAACAAATGTGGCATTTACTGACCTGTTATTTTTTTTACAGAATGGGTCACCATTTTAGTGACTTGAGCCCAATGTCTATTAGGAGGCCTGGGGAATACTGTGTACCCTCCAGTCCCCTTCAGGCTGATCGGACCTTTGCAGTCTTCCCAGGCTGCAAGGATCCTTAGCTAGGCGGCCCGGTAATTCAACCAGTCTGTGCAGGCGCAGTCAGTCCACATGCACTTCCCCGAGCATGAGGTGGGCACAGTACGTCCCAAATGGCAGAATTACCAGGCTACCTAGCGGAGGATTCAGGGGACTGCCTTCCCAATACCTCTGCCATCTGCTAGCAAGCTATGGTGGAAACGCATCTGACTCCAGGCACCAACAGCTGACCACTGCGGACCAGAGCAGATACTGCACTGTCCCCTCCTCCTCACCACTGGAGATCCAGTTCAAGTGGAACCGTCACACACACACACACACATAATGTATAGAGCATCACCTTTTTCTTGCAATAGTGGAGTTTCACTTTAATCTTGCGCAAAAACTTGGATGGCAGCAGCTATGGGGCAGTAAATGTGGTGAAATAACCACATCAATGCCATCCAGAACAAATAGCCCTCAGAAAGCAATAGACAGTATATGGACCTACCCTTTATTCTCTCTCTTGCTCTCTGGCTGTTTAATCTTTATTATTGTATAATTACCACTCATTTTTATTGTTATTATGGTTATTTTACAAATTGCTGCATGAACCATTCCATGCTGTGGATCTATACACATCTGAACTATAAAGCAGACATCCTCAGCATAACAACAAGCATTGTATGGTGAGGTAACTTTTCTACAAAATACTGGGAGGAAAAATGTCAACCTTGGCCAAGAAATGTAAAATATTTATTTTTCAGTATTTGATTCTGTGCCAAAGTGGTAGCAGCAGGTGAGTCAGCTTTTCTAGTATGCTGTTTAAGAAAGCTGTAGTATTCTTCATTGCCTCTGGTGCTAAAGAATTGTTTAACTGCTTGCTGAGTGGAAGGCGATGTGGCTGCATGGATGAGCAGAGGCGGAAGAGAGAGATGGCAGCCAGACGAAATGATACAATTTCCAGGAAAAAAAAAAACACACAACAGGACACTTCTACAATATTTTTCACAGCTGATCAAACAGCACAGCCGATGTTAAAGGACAGATCTACCTACAGAGATGTCATTTACAATGGCTTCATCTATATACACATAAATAAAGGTCTTCCTTCGCTGGTTTAACCCTCTTGACCATTTTTCTTCGGTAGGCTTACACTGGGGCCTGTGCTGGGAAGGAAAACAAACTAAGGAGAGCCCATCATGATAAGGCTGGCTGAGTGAAGATGGGCAGTAAAGGGTTTGGGAGGTAGGGAGAAGTTTTTCCCAGGCCAGGAGTTGACTGGGCAGGAGCTGGTAGGAATAGTATAGATGGAGAGGGAGGAGTTATAGCAGCAGGTGTGTAACTAGAAGGGAGCACCTGTGATTGCAGGGGGGGGCGGGGGGCAACTACCTACCGTTCCCAAATATAGGGGATTATACTTCAGATCAGGTGCTTTTGTGGATAAGATTGAAATAGGTGTGAAGATCACCTCACTTGTTTTATGACCTTTGGAAGATGGGCCTCAAAGCCATGGAGGGCACCAAGGGGAGGCAAGGGATGAGGTGTGAATATTAGGGATCCCACTGTTTTGCCGGGGCGGCGGGCATGAATTGTAGTCAGAGCAGGATAAAACAACAGGCACCTAGGCAGGTGCCTGGGGTCTAGTGGGTGTCAAGAGGCCCACCAACCACATTCTCTGATATTATTATTATTATTATTATTATTATTATTATTATTATTATTATTATGCATTATGCAGAGGGATGGATGCACAAGGGGGCATAGGTGGCACAAAGGGGAACAGAAGGCACAGGGGGACACAGTGGGAGCTGCCTGCAACTTACACCTTGTGATGTCTGATCTCCAGGGACCAGCGATACTGTTGCTTCTCCGAACACAGAACTTCCTGTTGCAGCAGAAGCGGGGGACCAATCACCTTTGAGGGAAGAGTTTTGTTCATGGGTAGGGCTACATTTGGAGTAGAGCTTAATCCAGGCTAGGCGCCACCACAGGACCAGTGGCACTCCAGGCAATGGAATGCCTTTGGTTAAAAACAGCTTCTTGTTCATATTTTGAAAAGTTCAGCAGTTTTCTAGAATGGGTCGTCAAGGATGTCTTGGGCTCCATATTGGTCATCCACTATCTGGATGATTTTCTGTTTGTGGGACCCCCAAAGTCGGGTGCGAGTATGTATTTGCTTTCTACAATCCCCTGGGTAGAATATGGAGGCTGCCATATGTATTTCCTATTAAACAACTCCAGTTGCCTGGCAGCCTTGCTGATGTATTTGGCTGCAGGAGTGTGAATAACACCAGAAACAAGCATGCTGCTAATCTAGTCAGATCTGACAATGTCAGAAACACCTGGTCTGCTTCATGCTTGTTCAGGGTCTATGGCTAAACATATTAGAGGCAGAGGTTCATCAGGATAGCCAGGTAACTGGAATTGCTTAAAAGGAAATACAGTGCTGCCCATAATTATTCATACCGCTGGTAAATTTTGGACTAAGAGCTTGTTTACACTAGAGGCGTTCTATGGAAATTTTATGCGCAAGCGATTTGTACAAATCACCCTAAAAGCGCTTACACTATACTTTCCAATGAGATCGTTCTCATTGGGGCATTCAGTTTGCTTGCCGCTGACCAAAGCGATGCATGTACCATTTTCAGGGCGATTTGCCCTGAATGTAAGTTATAGGGAAATTGCAAAGCACTTGAAAAAGCACTTTGCATAGCAATTTGCCCCTGAAATTAATAAATACAATGTATTTATTCATTAAAGTGCTGGGGAAAGTAATCACTTCCAGACTGACGTCAGGAAGTGATTTTAATAATTGCTCTGCTAAAGTGCTTATAGCACGCAGAGCAATATACTATATAACATACCGGTATACTCCCCATATAAAAGACTACCCCTTTTCACAACATGCCTCCTTTGCATATTACTGTGTGCCGCAGTCATCCAGGGGAGGGAAAAGAGATCAGGGTGTGATTCTTAAGAGCGGGGTGTCATTATTGTGGTAGGCAGCGCTTACCGGGTGCAGCAGCCTTGGAGAAAAGGTTCGCTCGTGTCCTCGGTCCATCTACATCCTCCACTGTCCCCTGCATCATTTATGTCCACGTCCCCTGTGTTTGAAAATTCAAAGCTGCAATACCATAGCATCTTGGTAACATGGCAGCTTCCAGATTCCGGGTCACCTGACTGGTGACGTGCATAGGAAGAGGAAGACACTGAATTGTGGAGCGCACGTCACCAGCCAGGTGACCCGGAATCAGGAAGCTGCCATGTTACCCACGCAAGCGGCTGCTTGCAAGATGCTATGGTATTGCAGCTTTGAATTTTCAAACACAGGGGATGTGGACATAAATGATGCAGGGGGACAGTGGAGGACATAGAAGGACCAAGGACAAAAGTGGACCTTTCCACCAAGGCTGCTACACCCGGTAAGCTCTGCCTGCCACAATACTAACACTTCGCACCTGACACCCGGCAGGGTTCAAAAAGTCACCTTATACGCCAGAATATACGGTATTTTAATCAACTCAATGGGTGAAAAACGTCAGCTCTCTACAGTTGGTTTGTGCACAGTCATGGCTAAGATAAGAGCGCTAAGTGAGGACCTGTGGCTGCGCATTGTGGCTTCCTACAAATCAGGAAAGGGCTACAAGGCCATTTCTAAATGTTTTCAAGTTACACTGGCTACAGTGCAAGGTATTATTAAAAAAAATACAAGATGGTCCACACTGTGGAAAATCTCAGAGGACTTGGTCGGAAGCGAAAAGTGACACCTGTGCTGGCCAGGGGGATAATGAGAGAGGTCAAATCACCACCAAGGCCATCCTGGTGAATCTGGGCTCTGCTGGTGGCAAGGTCTCAAGGCACACAATCCAATGGACAATGCACACTGCTGGGTGCCACGGATGCAGACCAAGGAGGACGCTGCTTCTCCAGATCATCTGGACAAAGAAGAAGACTTCTGATCTTCTGTGAAATGGTCAGATGAAACAAAAATTAAATTGTTTGGTCACAATGATGTTTCCTTCATTTGGCATATAAAAAAAATAAATAAAAAAAAAATAAGCCTTGAACCCAAAGAACACCATCCCCACTGTCAAACATGGTGGTGGTGGAAACCTAATACTTTGGGGGTGTTTTTCAGCCAATGGACCAGGGAACCTAATCACAGTAAAAGGCACCATGAAAAAGAGCAATGCATGAGGCTCAGTGCTGCTTGGATACCCCTTTTCAAAATCCGGATTGGATCCGGATACCCAGATATCCGATCCGGGTCGGATATCCGATTTCAAAATTTTCTGGTCCGGATCTGAATCGGATATACGACCTCAGTATCCAGGCAAATTTGGATATCTGGATAGAAAAACCGGAAGTGGCCTTTAAATTGCTTTAAAAAAATTTTTTTAGGGTAAATGAGGCATGTAGCATCATCATTTTTTTAAAGGGAAACACTAATTGATGATGTGGGGACTTAAAATCCCCCCCCCCCCCAAAAAATGGCTGTCAATTAACATCAGGACTAGGTTCCAGACAGCGGTCGTGCAGCCCACATTGTGTCTAAAGTCCAACCGCACAACTGGGACATGGCAGTTTTCAGCCCAGACACCTCCAAAAAAATTACGCAGCAATTGTGTTTTGGGTTAACTATAGGTGGTATCAGCACAGCAGCAGTGGCCTGTGGCACCTTGGCGATGGGAGCAGCAAAGGCAGCAGGAGGAGGGCAATGCAGCAGCAGCAGGTGTAACATCTGCCAGGAGCATGCCGGACGTGGCACGTGCAAAGTGCCACGTGCCAAGGGACAGTCAGACAGCAGAAGACACCAACTGTCACACTGGCACTGCTCAGAAGCACAGCAGTTCTGTAGTAAGCTAACACAGTAGTACTACTACTCTAACAACTACTAACACTGACTGCAGTACTACAGTACTAACTACACAATTAGGCCTGGAACCCACTGAAAACCGCAAATGCAAAACGCAACCGCTAGCGTTTTGTCTGAGCGGTTTGCAAGCGGATTCATGCGCGTTTTGGGTTGTGTTTTGCAACATTGTATTTTTTTCCCCAGCGGGTGCCTAGCGTTTTGCGTTTTTATCCTGATTGGTCCTGTGAATTATTTTTCATTTTGTTACAGTGTGCTGAACCGCAAAACGCTAGCAAAACCGCTCAGTTTAGGTTTTGCTGAGCGTTTCCGCTAGCGGTTCAATACTTTACATTGAAGCGCTAACGGTCCCAAAATGCTGCACGTCCTGCGTTTGCGTTTCTGAGAAACGCAAACGCTCCTGTGGAAGTTGCCCCATCCATTAACATTAGCCCAGCATTTTGGCAAACTGCTAGCGTATCGCAGTGCTGCCAAAACGCTGCCAAAAGCGCTCCTGTGGGTTCCAGCCCTAACAGTAATCCTATCCCCTAATCCCTAACCTATACTGTAGCTAGCTAAGGCTAATAGCTGGCCAGCAGGCAGCAGCTGGCCTGGTCTGTGCAAAGCACACAGACACATAGCAGCTGCAGCAGTCCTGCAGCACACACTGACTGTCACACAATGAAATCAAGCGAATTAACAATACAACAATAGTGTAGTGATAGTGAAGGGGTTAATCACTGAACAGCTTTAGGGTTATCACTGTGTACAGCACTTGCAAGGCCAGCAGCACTGGAGCATGTCTCTCAGTGAGCATTCACAAGCAAGGATGATATTTCTCATCATGGCAGCCCTCCTGATTATACAGGGGACCTGGCCAGGGTTCCTTTCTATGATTGGGTGCCAGGGTTTAGGCTGGGAGCCCTCTGATTGGCTCAATGAGGTCAGGTGGGGCTGGCCAAGATTCCCTTCTGTGATTGGTTGCTAGGGCTTCTGCTTGTAGCTCTCTGATTGGCTCAATGATGTCATATCCTTAGTTACAGTATTCGGATCCAGATAGCCGGGTAATGCGGCCAGATATCCACAGATAGCTATCCGGGTTTCCACAGAAATCCAGAATCCCAATCGGATAGCTGAAAAAAGGTCGGATATCCGAGTTACCCGGATATCCGGAATCTGGATGAGCAGCACTGATGAGGATTCTCACAACAACATCAGGCAGTCTGCAGAGAAATATGGCCTTGGGCACCAGTGGACATTTCAGCAAGACAATGACCCAAAACACAACAAAAGTGGTGAAGAAATGGTTAGCAGACAACATTAACATTTTGGAGTGGCCCAGCCAGAGTCCTGACTTGAATCAAATTGAGAATCTGTGGAGGGAGCTAAAGATCAGGGTGATGGCAAGAAGACCCTCCAACCTGAAAGATTTGGAGCTCATTGCTAAAGATGAATAAGCAAAAATACCTGTGGAGACCTGCAAAAAGCTGGTCTGCAATTATAGGAAGCGCTTGATTGTTGTAATAGTCAAAGGCTTTTCTATTGATTATTGAGAAGGGTATGAATAATTTTGGACTGGACACTTTGTTCAAATGTGAATAAAAACAGAGAAATGTTTTTGTTTGTTTTTTCCAAAATAATGCCTCTTCTACATCGTTTTATCTTTTGGGAGACACCTATGTCATTTCTCGTCAAAAAATTACTTGGTGGTTGAATAAAAGTAACGGTCGAAATTTGCCAGGGGTATGAATAATTATGAGCAGCACTGTAAATGTGGCAACCTTCGTATCCCTCTCACTTCAGTTGTCCTTTAAGCCCATAGTTGGGTTGAAAAAAAACACGTATCACATCTCAGTTGATCCAGAGAAAAGGCCAGATTCACAGTGGTGCATTGTGGTAGAACAGCTGCTTTGTAACTCGGCTTACCAAACTGCAATGCACCACCTATAGTGACATTCACAATGCAGCGGTTGTATTGCTGTTAAATCACTTATGTGGTTATAGACAGTATATCTACACCCTGCAGGACTTCAGTTCCTGTTCAGGGACATAGATATACGTCTATTGCAGCGGCTGGCTCCAGCGTTGGTACTCATCGGCTTCCGTTATAGGGGAGATGAATTAAGGGGAATGCAGTTCTTATTCATTAATCTAAGTCCTTGTGGCATCAATGAGATCGATTGATTGTAACTACTAGAGTAACACGTCCATGCAATACTTCCTGTACATATACTTACAGTACACTAATAGGAAATAATGCGTGAACACATTTTGCGTCCAAATAGTAAAGTTACCCCTACATTCAATTATTGTAATAAAACGACTCAAATATACGTTTACAAATTAACACACCTCACTTCCCATCCCCCCCCCCCAGTTACCTAAATAAATGATATGCATTAAAAAAAAAAAAAAAAAAACCTTAGGGACTGAACTTTTTTTTTTTAATATGCATGTCAAAAATGTCAAAAGGGTATATTGTTATTTATGAAATTATGGGCTTGTAATTAGTGATGGGCGCAAAATTGAAAACAAATGCACCTTTATTTCTAAATAAAATATTGGCGCCATACATTATACTAAAAAAAAAATGTAAATGTTTTAATAAAGGGGCAAATACAATGTGTGCGTTTTAATTATGGTAGCATGTATTATTTTAATAATGGTAAATTACAGCTATCCAGAATCCCCCCTCAGAACAGGGTCAGTGCAGTGTCTGGGGAAAGGCACAAGCTGAGAAACTAGAATATCTGCAGGCATCCTGCAGCTCACAGCACTGCCCCCTTTCTTTCCCTGCTACGGTTGACTTTGTATGGAGCAGCAGCGGGCGTACAGAGCACGGAGCAGCAGCGGGCGTACAGAGCACGGAGCAGCAGCGGGCGTACAGAGCACGGAGCAGCAGCGGGCGTACAGAGCACGGAGCAGCAGCAGCGGGCGTACAGAGCACGGAGCAGCAGCGGGCGTACAGAGCACGGAGCAGCAGCGGGCGTACAGAGCACGGAGCAGCAGCGGGCGTACAGAGCACGGAGCAGCAGCGGGCGTACAGAGTATGGAGCAGCTCTGGGGAACTTCAAAGTCCACCTTCCTATACTTAACATTGAGGCTAAATCGCCTCAGAAATCATCAAAAATGCTGCAAGACCCGCATTTGTGTTTGGGGAAAAAAGCACATCGCTCTGGTGTGATCCATCCCATTCAAATACATTAGCCAAGCGCTTTGCAAAGCGCTGGTGATTTTAAAAGAGCTCAGAAGCGCTCTTGGTGTGCACCAGCCACTGGCGTAGGGATCACCGTAGCAATGGCTATGGGGCCCGGATCCCTTCGCCACAACTGGGGGGGGGGCGCCTGTCCTGCTGCCTATTTTCGTTTTGTGTGTGTGTTTTTTAAATCATGAGCCCAGGCTGGGCCCTTCCAGAATTTCCAGTCACTTCCACCCCCGAGCCCCCCTCCATTGCAGAGATGCTGACAGGTGGAATGGGACCACTATTTTTCCATCTGCTGCCTCTCTGCCCATCCCCCCCCCCCCCCCCCCCCCCCCCGATACTTATTCTATAGTTCCGGCCTGGCACAGAAGCCGGAACACAAAAGAGCAGCGCTGTTTATGGCCCCGCCACTCCACTCAGCGTTCCGTGTGGCTCTGCCCCATCCATAGCTCCGCCCCCTTCCTGCCTGTCTTCCCGGTCACTAAATCAGAAGGGCAGGCCGTGGGGCACACAGCGCAGTATGAAGGGAGAGAGGAGCTTCACACCGGAAGAGGAGTCTCCTACAGGTGAGTAAATGCATTTTTTACTATTGGTAGAACTTAAGGGGGGGGGGGGGGGAAGAGAGGAGCCTGGTGAAAGATTGCCGCATTCCGATTATTTTCTGGTGAAAGATTGCCGCATTCCGATTATTTTCTGGTGAAAGATTGCCGCATTCCAATTATTTTCTGGTGAAAGATTGCCGCATTCCAATTATTTTCTGGTGAAAGATTGCCGCATTCCGATTATTTTCTGGTGAAAGATTGCCGCATTCCGATTATTTTCTGGTGAAAGATTGCCGCATTCCAATTATTTTCTGGTGAAAGATTGCCGCATTCCGATTATTTTCTGGTGAAAGATTGCCGCATTCCGATTATTTTCTGGTGAAAGATTGCCGCATTCCAATTATTTTCTGGTGAAAGATTGCCGCATTCCAATTATTTTCTGGTGAAAGATTGCCGCATTCCAATTATTTTCTGGTGAAAGATTGCCGCATTCCAATTATTTTCTGGTGAAAGATTGCCGCATTCCGATTATTTTCTGGTGAAAGATTGCCGCATTCCAATTATTTTCTGGTGAAAGATTGCCGCATTCCGATTATTTTCTGGTGAAAGATTGCCGCATTCCGATTATTTTCTGGTGAAAGATTGCCGCATTCCGATTATTTTCTGGTGAAAGATTGCCGCATTCCGATTATTTTCTGGTGAAAGATTGCCGCATTCCGATTATTTTCTGGTGAAAGATTGCCACATTCCGATTATTTTCTGGTGAAAGATTGCCGCATTAAGATTATTTTATGGGGCGCCTCTAGCCATTTTGTCACTCCAGGCAAGAAAACCTGTGGCGCCCCCCCCCCCCCCATGAAAATAATTGTAATGCGGCAGCTTTTCACCAGAACATACATGTATTGCGGAAGCGTTTCATCAAAAAATAGTATTGCAGCAGCATTTCACCAGAAAATAATCATAATGCGGCAACATTTCACCCGAAATTACACTTCTTGTGGCAGCGTTTCACCCGAAAATACACATAGGCAGGGCCCCAATTTCATGAGGCACAAAGTGAGTCAGAAGAAGTCACACTGGGGGACACCAAAGGAGGCACACTGGGGGACACCAAAGGAGGCACACTGGGGGACACCAAAGGAGGCACACTGGGGGACACCAAAGGAGGCACACTGGGGGACACCAAAGGAGGCACAAAAGGGACAGAAAGAGGCACGATGGCAGGAGAAAGGATGTACAGGGCACAGAGGGACACAGTGAAAGCTGCCTGCAACTTACGCTAAGCATATGCATTAGAAGCAAGTAATAGAACAACCGGGGGGTGGGGGGCTTAGTCAGGGGCATGACTTAGTCCAGGGGGTGTGGCTTAATCCAGCAACATGGCGCCCCTAGGACCAATGGCACTCCAGGCAATGGACTTGGGGTGGGAGGTTTGGAATGGGTGCAGGGGTGGTAAGTCTAGTAGGGGCGTGGGCATGGTGGGGTGGAAGGCCCTGGAAGGGGTGTTTGGGTGAGAGGTCTGGAAGGGGTGGGAAGTTGAGAGAGGTGTGTGGGGTGGAAGGTTTGGGGGGGGGGGGGCCATAAAAAAATTTGCTATGGGGTCCAGTCATTTCTAGCTACACCCTTGGCACCAGCCCTCAGGTATGAGCACAACCCTGTGCCCTGGTGTGTGAGTGCTTCCCTTTCCCCTTCATTAGCAATGTCGAATGTCCTCATTGTTATCTGTATCCAAACTGCTCCTGATTGATCCTGTTGTCGGTCGGGAGCAAATCGGACATTTAGGAAATAATTGTCAGATCCTGTCAGTCAGATTGGAAATTGCGTTATGTGTACCCAGCATGATGTCCTACCATATTATTATACTGTACTGTGCGTGGCTGAGGGAGACCTAACAGGAATCCCCCCTTGAAAATCCTGGGTTTGCCCCTGTGAACCTAGCCGTAGGGCTGGTTCGCATTGCAAGCACCTTCCTAAGCGCCAATGAACTGAAAAGCGTGTGTGCGTGTTCTCACTTGAGTGATTATTTAAAAAGCACACACAACATTACACTATCAAGTGATTTTTTGATCAATGTTGCTTAGAAAAGCGCTTGCAGTGTGAACCAGCCCTGAGGGCTGGAACCCACTGGAGCACTTTTTTTGAGCGTTTAGGAAGCACCTTAAATCGCTAGCAATTTCCCTAAACGCTTTGCCATTGTAAATAAATGTAACAAATTCCACAGTAGAGTTTGCGATTAACAAAATCACAATCACAGGACACGCAGCATTTTGGGAGCTTTTGCGCTTCAATGTAAAGTATTGAAGTGCTTGGAAATCACTCACATAGTGATTTGTGTGCGATTTTATAATTACTGCAAACTATAAAAAAAAAAAAAATAAGGGGATTTAAAATCACTAATCACAAATGGCTATCACAATTGCTGGCAAAGCACTTGCACTTTTTAAAATCGCTACCAAAATTGCCGGAAAAAGCTCATGAAATCGCTTACAAAATGCTGATTGCGATTGCGCTAGCAATTTGCGCTTTGTAGTGGGTTCCAGGCCTTAAAAGGCTTTGACCGATTAGCCCTAAATAGGGAAAAAAATGCCTTCCCGACTCCAAATGGCAATCAGATAAAATCCCTGGATCAAAATAGCTGGGAATTATAGCCATGGATGCCCTTCAATGCAAGGCAAACATCCAAGTCTTTAATTTGCTGTAACTACTTCCTGTGGTCATACGGTCTACATTTGAATCACTCTTAGGGCCCATTTCCACTATCGCAAATTCGCATGCGTTTTCCGCATGCGAATTCGCATAGCAATACAAGTGAATGGGACTGTTTCCACTTGTCAGGATTCCTTTGCGTTTTTCTGTGCAGAAAAAAATTCGCATGGCAGAGCCATCAGAATTCACATACCGCTATTTGAATCGCATACAATGTATTTAATAGGAAATTCGCATGAGGTTTTAGTATGCAAATTTTCATGCAAATTCGCATAGAAACAATGTAAAAGCACACCAGCACTGCCATGGTTAAATTCGCATGCATCGTCATCCATGCGAATTCAAGAGGAAATGCAGCCTAAGGGCCCGTTTCCACTAGCGCGAATCCACATGCAGACAACGCATGCGGATTCGCATAGGCAATACAAGTGGATGGGACTGTTTCCACTTGTCAGTTTTCATTTGCTTTTTTCTGTGCAGGATTTTTCTGCACGGTAGACCCCGCAGAACTCGCCTGCGTGTGGAATGCAGGCGAATCGCACGCAATGTATTTAATAGGGAAATCGCATGCGTTTTTTTGCATGCGTTTTTCCCCACGATTTCGCATGCGATTCCGCATTGAAAGTAATGTAAATTGACACAGGCAGTGACATGGTTAAAATCGCATATACCCTGCCTATGCGAAATCGCATGCGAAATCGCGGCAAAATCCGCATGCGGAATCGCATCCGCTTGCGATTTCATCAGCGGTGATATGCGGCAATTCCGCACCGCAATAGTGGAAATGGGCCCTTACGGTGCGTACACACCTTTGCCAATCAGGGATCGGGACAATCCCTTGTGTGACATCGCTGGGCTGAGCAGACGTGAAGTAAGCTGTATAGCTAATGACCCGCTCTGCCGCTATTTGGGGGGGGGGGGCGGAAGTAGAGGGACAACAGAGCAGCACACACGTGACATAACGTGGGGAGCGGTATGCAAAATCAATGGAGTTGGTTGACTCTTGGCCAAATTAATCCACATAGATTTCTCATTAATATGCATTTCGAAGAGCATTATTTAAAATAACCTATACAGGTACTTATCCGTTAGCCGGGCGCATCCGGCAGGTGGCGCTGTTGATGTTAATTCCAATCATAATTACTTCACGTCAACCTGTGAATGTAAACCGCCGGATGCGCCCGGCTTAAACAGATCAAGCCGCCGGCTTGCTTCGTGTCTCGCTCTTCTCCCCCTCTTGCCCTCTCTCTTATAGAACACTGGGGAGGGGACATGCGTGTCCCCCCAGAGTCGTTCGTCGCAATGCCGCGACGAACAACTCTGGGGGGACACGCATGTCCCCTCCCCAAGGCTCATACGAGAGAGGGCAAGAGGGGGAGGAGAGCGAGACACTCACGAAGCAAGCCGGCGGCTTGATCTGTTTAAGCCGGGCGCATCCGGCGGTTTACATTCACAGGTTGACGTGAAGTAATTATGATTGGAATTAACATCAACAGCGCCACCTGCCGGATGCGCCCGGCTAACGGATAAGTACCCCTATACATCATATTGTGGTTAATTGTCCATGTTTTAGGGCCCGTTTCCACTGATGTGGTTTCTGCTCCGAATCCGCAGTTTCCCCGCAGGCAAATCACACGGGGAAACCCTGCCATAGGGTATAATCATCGCTGGCTGCATCGCTTGCGCTAGCGATTCGGCTGACATTACCATCCGAAATGGTGCGGGAGGCTGCGAATCCCATAGCCATGCATGGCACGGCTGAAGGGATTCATCTCAGTATCCGCACCCCAGGAAGTGACGCCGCACATCTCGCAGACGCATGCGTCACATGTGGAAACGGCCCTTAGTGTTGCATCACCTTGTGGCCACCAGGCATATACTGTACACCAAGTAGCAACGCTCAGGGAGAAGGGCGTATGAATTCTCACAGCATGGCTGAAAAGAAAGAGAAAAAAAAAATCTGATACTTCAGTAGCAAAGCTTGCAGGGAACCAGTGCTAAATGCTACTGAATCTCTACCCAATGATCTGATTAAACAGGCATTAAACAGCCTATGCTAATCTTATTATGGCTTAGGGCTGGTTCAGACGGGCGTTTTTGTGGCGTTTAACGCAGCGTTTCAGACGCAGCGTTTTTTGGGATCTACTGCCATCCCATGCAAGTGAATGGGAGCGTTTAGAGCTGGCTTTTACAGGCTTTCATGAAAGCCTGGCAGTAGATCCCAGCGTTGCGTCTAGTCTCAAAAGCAACATGCTGCTTTCAGAGGCAGTAAACGCGAGGAAACAATAGCAGAGACCAGAACTGCTAGCCTTGAACGCTTTTCAAAAGCTAGCTTTTAAACGCTGGCGTTTAAACGCTGGCATTTGAACGCAATGCCAAGCAAAAGCTCAGCAGACGCCCGTGTGAACCAGCCCTAATTCACATCTTATTATATCTTCTATTACTGGTAACTTGCAAATGTCTCTTTTTCTTTACACACCATTCACGTTTTGTATTGCGATACACGTTTTAAATCCCAACACCCATTTTATGTATTGGAAACCATATGCACGTGTGAACAGGGTCTAAGGAAGTGAAGTCACAAGACACTACAGGATAGAGACCAGTGCACCCAGCAGTATGGTTTGAGGCTTTGTTCACATCTAAAAATCAAAATCACTGATGCCAGTGATTTATGATTTTGTGGGCAATTGTCTTTTTCGGTACTTATCCGTTAGCCGGGCGCATCCGGCAGGTGGTGACAAAACTCCACCAGAGTTACAGCTTTCCCTACTATCCATGTCGGCCTGGAGGGGAAATAGTAATTAGCGCCACCTGCCGGATGCGCCCGGCTAACGGATAAGTACCTCTTTTTCTCCACCCGGTGCTCAGGTGGGCGCTGTGGTTTTTGCAAAGCGCTTTTATAACGCTTTGCAGAGCGATTGCATTTTTTCACTTCCTGACATCAGTCAGGAAGTGAACTTTTTGAACCGGAAAAGAATACAATGTATTTATTCTTAAAAGCACCTGGGAAATCGCTATGCAAAACACTGTAAGCATTTTGTGATTTCCCTATACCTTCCATTGAGGCAAAACGCCCCAAAAATGGTACAGGCAGCGCTTTGCTGATCGGGTCGGAAACGAACCGCTCAGATGTGAACTCTCTCATAGGGAATCATCGCCCAAGCGTTTTGAGGGACATTTTCAAAATCGTCTGTGCTTGAAAAAAGGCTGAAAACGGCCTAAATGCGAACAAGCTCTCAAGGCAAAACTTACCTACAGGTTCTATATCTGCTGCAGGGCAGGGTTCACAGATGAGTTTCTGTGGGTGGAACCAGAACTATGAACAGACCTAATCAGGTTTGGAAACTAATGATAAATTATCTGACAGGTGAATATTCAAGCTCACATGTATCAATCATTAGCCTTCTGCATCTGATTAGTCCTGTGCAAAGTGCCTGCTCAGCACAAGAGAGATGATGCTCATTAGGCCTGGAACCCACTAGGATTACTTTTCTGAGCGCTTTGTGATTTGAAAAGCTCTTGCTAATGTGATGCTATGGGTGTGATCCCACTTGGGTAATGTGATTTTATAAAAATCCCCCATTGCATTAGCAGGAGCTTTAAAGGAGAACTGTAGTGAGAGGTATATGGAGGCTGCCATATTGATTTCCTTTTAAGCTATACCAGTTGCCTGGCAGCCCTGCTAATCTATTTGGCTGCAGTAGTGTGAATCACACCAGAAACAAGCATGCAGCTAATCTTGTCAGATCTTACAAAAATGTTAAACACCAGATCTGCTGCATGCTTGCTCAGGGTCTAGGGCTAAAAGTATTGGAGGCAGAGGATCTGCAGGATAGCCAGGTAACTGGTATTGCTTAAAAGGAAATCAATATGGTAGCCTCCATATACCTTTCACTACAGTTCTCCTTTAAGTGCTTAGAAAAGTGCTGCTAGTGGGTTTGAGCACTCATACTGATTGCAGAGCAAGATAAGCTACCCAGTGATATGTCACATCACATCACTACTGCAGGGTATGGAGAGAATAGAAACATGAGTCACACACGAGGGAATCGCACATGGTTTTCCCAGATGCAGAATTACACCAGATGTGGTAGCTCATGTTAATTGATGGGCTGGTTTACTTTAGTGCAATTTCTGCATGCAGGAAAACAAGCTTTGCTACCCATAATACTGGTCTATCTTGCACACCACGTGCAACTCCCATCACCGACAGCCAGCTTCTGTCAGCTGATGCAAAAATCGCAGGTGGTTTCTGCTGACCCAGTGTTTTCAGGAGCCATCTGAGATTTTGCAAAGCATATTAAAAAAAAAAAAAGAAAACCAGCGCTACTGTCCAGCACAGCGAATGCAATTCTTAATTACAATTCAGTGGCTACTGTAAAAAACAAACAAAAAAAACCCCTCACAAACAAATGCACATATCGTGCAGAAAAACTCACAAAAAAAGTCTGCAGTTTCCACACAAGTGTGATCCATTCCTAAGGGCCCATTCACACTTGCGTTTTGCAAAACGCCGGCGATTTTTGCCAATGTTTTGCAGGAGTGATTTTTCCGTGATTTAACATGGAAAAATCACTGAACACTGCAGCGATTTTTCCGCGATTGCGTTTCGCGCTTCTATAGCACTGAAACGTGAGTGCCGGGAAATCGCCTGAAAATGGTGCAGGTGACGTGTTTGCATTTCACGAGTTTGGGCGATTTGCGGTGATTAGCGCAAATCGCCCAAGTAAGAACGGGCCCATAGGGTTTTATTACACTAGTGATTTTTAAAAGCGCTAGCGTTTGAGCATTTTGCCGAAATCGCGGCAAAACGTTCTTTTGCACAAATCGCTGACAGCAGCACACTTTACTGCGTGTCAGCCGCTCCTGTTTCTGTGCAGGGAGCTTAGGGCCCATTCACACTTAGAAGCGCAAAACGCCGGGAAATTGCCTGAAAATGGTGCAGGCTACGCGTTTAGCGCGAATCGCCCAAGTAAGAATGGGCCCATAGGATATAATAGCACTACCGCTTTCAAAAGCGCTAGCGTTTGAGCGTTTTGCCGAAATCACCAGCAAAACACTCTAGTGTGATGAATGGGCCCTCCAAGAGAACCCGAGGTGGGTTCTAAGAATCTTATTAGCACACAGAGGCTGGGTCTGCATATAATGCCCACCTCTGTTGCTATTGCTGATTGGAGGGAAGGGACACAGGCGGGAGCTGAGAAATAGAGGAGGTGGGGGAGCGGCGATAGTGACAGTGTAGATGAAAACAGCCGGCTATCGACACACTGCGTGTTGGTAGCACGGCTGTGTGATTTATGGGGGATAGCAGAGCACAGGGGGGGCCTGGGGGGAGACAGTATAGCAACAGAGGCTGGGCATTATATGCAGACCCAGCCTCTGTGTGTTAATAGGATTCTTAGAACTCACCTTGTGTTCTCTTTAAAGCCGGCTGCAAGCATACAGCACCAGTACCAGTGTGTGTGCATCCGAGTTGACGGTAGCCGGCCCTGGACCAGGGGCGTAGCAATAGGGGGTGCAGTTGCCATTGGCAGGTTTTGGTGCGCCGTATCAATTGTTATGTACAGAATGCTTGGGGGGCCCCGATGTAAAACTTGCATCGGGGCCCACAGCTCCTTAGCTACGCCACTGCCCTGGACGTTACATGCTGCAGTTTTTACTGGCCGGTAACCACACCGTTCATCAACTACTGACACACTTGAACTTATGAATGTTCCCAATCAATGCATTGTGTTGCAACGACTTTGTCTGAAAGAGCCCTAAAGGCTCATACACACATCAGACTATAGTCTTTGGAAAATGAAAGATCACAGACCAATCTTACCACCCTTCATGTAGTATGAGAGCCATACTCTACACAGTCTTTTCTATGGAGCTGAACTCCACATCAGAAAAAAATCTTTGCAAGATGCTGAACACACAGATGCTGTACAGACACAAAAGATCAGTATCTGCAAAAGATCTGTTCCTGCCAAAAATCCATTCCTGCAAATTGCAATGATAGTCTATGAGATCTGCAGATCATCATACACACATGATTTAACTGACATTCCTCTGCAGATCAAGCAATCATCTGCAGATCTGAAAATCCATCCTGGTGGATCTGATCTGCAGATGAATGTCAGTTAAATCATGTGTGTATGATGATCTGCAGATCTCATAGACAATCATTGCAATTTGCAGGAATGGATTTTTGGCAGGAACAGATCTTTTGCAGATACTGATCTTTTGTGTCTGTACAGCATCTGTGTGTGCAGCATCTTGCAAAGATTTTTTTCTGATGTGGAGTTCAGCTCCATAGAAAAGACTGTGGGCTCTATTCATAAAACCTTCCCGCAAGTTTTCCGCTCAAAACAGCGGATTTTCCCGTCCATTTAGCAAAGTGGGCATTCAAAAAAGCTGTTCCCGCATGAAAATCTACAATCCCCCAGCAGAGCGAGACATTTCCGCCTTCTCCAGTGTTTTTCTAGATTTATCTAGAAAAAAGTAACAAAATGGCCATTCATAAAGATTAGAGGAAGCGGTATGTGGACGGGAAATACCGCTTCCTCTGATTTTGCGGATTACATACAAGTGAATGGGACAGACCTCCCAGAGAGAGCAGTGCACGGAGGGACTCTGCCGGCTGAAGTGTTTCCGCATGCCTTCCGACAGCTTACCGCCAGCTTTCAGCGGGAGATCTCCGCTCTTGCATCGCAGCTTTCAAGATTTCTTTGAATGACCACCCAGAAGTGTAAAATACCGCTGCGGTATTTTCCCTCCAGGAGTTTTTTCGCCACATCTTTTTTATGAATAGAGCCCACCGTAGAGTATGGCTCTCATACTACATGAAGGGTGGTAAGATTGGTCTGTGATCTTTCATTTTCCAAAGACTATGGTCTGATGTCTGTATGTGGCCTTAGGCTGGTTTCACAGTGGGACGTTACAGGCGCACGTTAGAGCAGCCTGTAACGCACCCCAACGCACAGCAATGAAAAATCAATGGGCTGCTCACAGTGCCCACGTTGCGTTACATTGTAACGCAGCATGTCTACATAACGTACTGCATGCAGTACTTTACACGCGGCTAAGCCGCGTTAGGCGGTTTGCACATGCTCAGTAGGGGTTGTTTTTTTTTTTCATTTTATGGGCGGAGAGGAGGCAGGGAGAGGGCGGTACGTAGCCAGGCACATGGCTACTTATTATTCACTGTACTTGCAGTGTTTACATGCTGGAGCGGCCGCGGATTGGCTGGTGGGACCATGTGATGCGGAGAGCTCCGCTCACGTGGTCTCTGCAGTGCCTCCGACAGAGCAGGCGCACCAAGAGCTGCTTGTAACGCGGCTCTTGGTAGCGTCCTGCTCCAACACCACCAGGCGTTGCATTAGGGGCACGTTATGCGACCATAACGTCCCCTAAAACGCAATGTCCCGCTGTGAAACCAGCCTTAGTCTGCCCTTCCTTGCATGTTTCACAGTGGGATGTTGGGTTGCGTTCCATGTATAGCAGGAACACAATGCAACAGATTGGGAAAGTAGCGCCACACGATATCCACGGGATGTGTCGCACATAGTGAAGCACAAAGTCAATGGAAGTATGCTTCGCCGCACTGTTAACATGCACATTTTGCAGGAACACACTACATGCAGTGCGTTGTGATGCTGCACACCTTTAAACCGCATTGAAATTGCACCACTGGGAACCTAGCCTAATGCAAACTGCCTCCAGCTTGCATCAAGCCAAAGTGGGTCCATTTTCTAGCTACATAAAATTGCATACATAAATGGCATAATCCTGAATCAATTTATAACTACAGTATTTGCATCTCATTGACCATTCCTAGAAGAGAGTCTCTTTACACGTAAACAAATGGAACGGAGTCAGGTCTCATTCACTCCTAAAAACAAAACCGCAAATGCAAGCGTTTTGGTGCGCTTCCCTTAACCTGCTGTTAAAAATTGCCTGCGCTTGAAAAAAGGCCAAAAACACCCCTAGTGTGAATGAGCCCTCAAACAGCGATCATCTCCAAGATAGCTCTATACAGTATATTTCAGGGACATTAACTACAATTATTCCAGATCCTTATGTTGTTTTTGCTATATAAAAAAAAAATCTACCCCACTGTCTTTCTACGACAAGTGGTACACTTGTCAATGCGTTAAAAGCATGTGCTTTCACATATATACCTTTCTGCATGTGTAATGCGTTTTTTATGCATTTGCCTTTTAATATGCATTTTTACTAGTCTGCCATCCTGAAGAAGAGAAAACAGGAAGAGGAAATACATCACTAGATCTGTTTTGCCTAAAACCGCATGAGGAAATGCACTAAAAATGCACACTTATTGCATCTCCATAGGAAAACATTGTGTGCAAATTATTTACATCTCATCCCTAGTTACGGTATATGTAGGAGTGTTCTGTACTCCAAGGCCCATATGCAATTCAGTTTTTCTCCTGAGTCTCTCCTGAGTTAAACCAACAGCAAGCAAGAAAATACTCTTTTATAATTTTGATGGTACTTTTTTTGCCAAGATTTTGCATTTTTAAAATTGTAAAATGGTGAAAAGTTATTTTAAAGAGAATATGAAAATTATCTCTTAGGAGAAAACTAAGTAGAAAACGTTAATTGCATATGGGCCCAAATATTGTAGTGTTACCAAGGCGGCAAAGAAAATAATGTTAAATATCCTGTTATCTTTAAAAATCCATACCTGGCTTAGCTCCGAGAAATGTTATATCATTTTTTAACAAAAGTCGAGTTTCCAGGCCAGCATTTTTCAGTCTCTGAATATGGAGTGTGAAAAACAGTCTTGCAGTATTACGTCTCTAGCCCCAGGGGGACCTTCTTATAATGATCAATTCATTTACACTAGCCATAAGCAAGAGATGTTTGTCTAGCTATATTAGCATTGTTGGGCAGTCAGCATTTCCTCCGATCTCCAGAAATGACCTCCATGGCTCTCTCAAAGTAATCTTAGTCCTCACAATGACTCCCCATTGCAGTTCCATTAACCTACGACAAATGACTTTGGAAGGATGGCCTGACCACGGCATTATCTTAGAAGAATCTCACTGTTTTTCATGTTACAATTATTGACCTAGCCAAGATCCAAACAATATCCAATCTGTTTCCTTGAATATCTTTATCTTTGGGCACTTTTGTCAAGTCCTTGTTCCGCATATTTTCACCTTTGCTCCTAATTCACTTTGTAGTCATGAAAATAGCTTGGCTTTTATATAAGGCAATGCAACGCTGTCTATTCCATACTACATGGTATGCTAGCAGTACCTGAAGCAAGCAGTTTGGTGTTATGTAGAGATGGGCCGAACGGTACGCCGGCGAATGGTTCCAGGCGAACTTTGGTGGTTTTGCGGAAGTTCGATTCGCCCCATAAATTATGCACTATGAGGGTCAACTTTGACCCTCTGCATCACAGTCAGCAGGTACATTGTAGCCATTCAGACTACACTAAGCCCTGGAGCCCCACCCCCCTTATATAAGGCAGGCTCGCTGGCCATGACACTCACTCGTGTGCCTGCTGCAAATAGACAGACTAAGGAGGGCTGCTGTAGATTTTTTTCTCCTAGGGAAAGATTAGTTAGGCTCTTGGCTTGCTCCTGGCTGATTGTTGTTGCTAAAATAGCACCCCTCAACAGCTCTTTTGAGAGCTAATATTTTCCTGATGTGTTTTTTTTTTTGTGTGTTGCTCACTGACTCTGACATTATACAGCCCTATCTGTTGCAGCTGGACCTTGGTAATTGTTATTACTGTGCCAGCCAGGCCCTGCCTAACTATCTATACTGGGACACCTACCTATGCCTACCTAACTACTGGGGCACCTACTTACCTATACGGGGACACCTACCTACCTACCTACCTATACTAGGGGACCTACCTACCAATACTGGGACTCCTACCTATGCCTACCTACCTATACTGGGTCTCCTACCTATGCCAATCTAACTACTGAGACACCTACCTATGCCTACCTACCTATACTGGGACTCCTACCTATGCCTACCTACCTATACTGGGTCTCCTACCTATGCCTAGCTAACTACTGGGACACCCACCTATGCCTACCTACCTACACTGGGTCTCCTACCTATGCCTAGCTAACTACTGAGGCACCTACCTATGCCTACCTACCTATACTGGGACTCCTACCTATGCCTACCTACCTATACTGGGACTCCTACCTATGCCTACCTACATACAAGAAGATAATAAGGTCGTTGCTTCATTGTGGTCAGACCAAATTTGATCAGCTGGACAGTCACTGTTGTTCTGTCATTGAGCTACCACAGCCCGGCGACCATATGGGCTTGAAAACCACCACGGCCTGCACTCTCGCCACGGTGCCCACCAGTCCAGCACGGCCGTCACTAAGCAAACAGCTGTTTGCGGTGCGTTACACAGTGAGTTTGGTGTGTCAGTGTGCAACAGTACTCTAATTACACTCCCTGATTGATGTATACACATGCAAGATGTTTGAAAGCACTTTAGGCCTGCAATTTAGCATTCAGTGTGATTTCTGCCCTTAAAACGCTACTTTGCATCACATCCAGATTTTTCCCCGGGACTTTGGGCATGTATCGCACTCCGCCATGCCCCCCTCCAGGTGTTAGACCCCTTGAAGCATCTTTTCCATCACTTTTGTGGCCAGCATAATTTTTTATATTTTTCAAAGTTCGCATCTCCATTGAAGTCTATTGCGGTTCACAAACTTTTCCGCGAACTGAACCTTCCGCGAAGGTTCGCGAACCTAAAATCGGAGGTTCGGCCCATCTCTAGTGTTATGTGATTGTGAATTGTTTTTTTATTATCTTATATGTATATCTTAGGATAAACAAAGTGGAGGGTGAACAGTCACCCTGGAACAAAAAAACACAGAGACATCGGGAGCCCAAATGGTGCAGTACATCACAAATGATAGAAGAAACAAAAAATATGAACAGAAGGTACTCACAAAGGGAGGTTGCAAAAGGGCAACAAACCACTGCAGGCAGGTGGAGATCAACAAACCCGACTCCACTCGGGGGTCCAGGCTCGCCGGAGATGGCCGCACTTTTTGAGAAAAAGGACCTAGTGGCCCGTAAACGGGATCCAAGGGTATGCCCTACCCTGAGCCGGGGAGGGGGGGGGGGTATACAATGCACAACAGGATAAAAAGGCACCCAGAGAATGATAAAATGATTTTAAAATAGTAAAATAAATAAGGTTTGAGGTGGCTTACCTTAATGGAGACAAATTCATATAAGATTAACTTTAACAGCACTGGCAACACGTTTTGTGGATCCCTGCCCACTTTCTCGGGTCAAATCAAGTGCCTCACTGTGTTAAGAGCCAAAGAAAAGGCGCTCAAAATTTGGCACTCAACACAGTGAGACACTTGATTTGGCCTGAGGAAGTGGGCAGGGACCCACGAAATGCGTTGCCAGTGCTATTAAAGTTCAGTTTATATGAATTTGTCTGCATTGAGGTAAGCCAACTCAAACATTATTTATTTTATTGTTTTAAATTAATTTTATCATTCTCTGGGCGCCTTTTTATCCTGTTGTGCATCTTAGGTTAAAGTAAGTGAAAAAGACACAGAGACCATATGCGGGAGTTAAGGAGTTAAAGAGACACTATAACATCAAAAATATCCCCTGGAGGGTACTCACCTCGGGTGGGGGAAGCCTCGGGATCCTAATGAGGCTTCCCACGCCGTCCTCTGTCCCACGGGGGTCTCGCTGCAGCCCTCCGAACAGCCGCCGACAGACCCGACTGTCAATTGAATATATACCTTTGCAGGCTCCAGCGGGGGCGCTGTGGCTGCTTTCGGCTTCGAAGTAGACGGAAATACCCGATCTCAGTCGGGTCCGCTCTACTGCGCAGGCGCCGGAGACTTGCGCCTGCGCAGTAGAGCAGACCTGACGGCGATCAGGTATTTCCGCCTACTTCGGAGCCAACAGCCGTCAGAGCGCCTGCGCAGGAGCCGGGAAGGTAAATATTGACGTCACCACTGTACGGAGGGCTGCAGCGAGACCCCTAAGGGACGGGACGGCGTGGGAAGCCTCATTAGGATCCTGCGGCTTCCCCCACCCGAGGTGAGTACCCCCAGGGGACGTTTTGACGTTATAGATTCTCTTTAAGGAGTCCATACATCATGATGTATGACTGGATAGACCATTAGATAGATCACTCTCTGACTGAATTGAAAAGTTATGTACTAGGCTTTAGAAATTAATATTATAAAAAATAAATGACTCTGCTAGTCAACAAAATGGCATGCAGATAATGGCTGGGGAAGGCGGGTATCAGGTGTTTAAGGATCTGGACCATGACTAATTAAAGGCTGGGGGATTCAACTAACTTGCTGGGCAGACCTATTGTCTTTAGATTACATCCCTGCCAACTTAATTTAACTGCTAACATTTGGCCGAACCCATGCTCACACCCCCACAGCTACATGGCCACTATCTCCTAGGATCCTAGCAACTCCCCTGGTGGGTTTTCATGACACTACTACACTATAGTATTGTATAGCATATTGTAGATTTTCCCTAGCAAATAATTTACAACTCTCTGCTCTGTAGGTAAGCCCACCACTTAGGCCCTCTTCTCTAGGAAGACCTCTCCATACATTCTATTTTACTGAGGGCCCATAATCTGGAGGACACCTGATTGCATTTTCACTGAGATAGCTAAGGCCACATTCCTGGCACGTCATATGCAAGGAATCAATGGCAGATCATCAGTACAGTGAAAAACAGTTTTAAGGGGATCAAACAGTTTTTCTTCATTTTGAAACAGGAATGCTTTACCATGGAGATCAAGACGTGAGCTGCATAATTCTTGTAACTGACAGATGCAGCACAGTGTGCAGTGAAATAAACTTTTCAATAATTGCTTGTGTACAATATAATTGTAATGCAGGTGGGGATGACGTTCAGAAATTATCAGACAAACTGAGAGGCATTGAGAGTTTTCCAATGAATCTTTTGTAGCATATATACAGGTTCCTCAATAGCAATGAGTCACTAATTCTACAATTCTACTAATATGCATATCTCCACTAAGATTGTTTTTTTACAGTGTGAACCTGGCCTAGTAGAGATGGTTGTTGAGGTTTTTAGGTAACCTTGATTTTGTGCCATTCTTTTATACTTATGACTTGCCACGGTTGTTCTTATCCACTGAGGTTTGAAAAAGCCACATTCACGTCCATAATGCTGAATTCACTGAGCACTGTGAACCAGCCCTAAAAGATGGCGCCAAAATGTTTTTTGTAGGTGCAGTGAGTGGTGAAATGCCAATGTTTAGGTATTATCATGCAAAAAGAAGTACAGCAAGGTACTGCTCCTTATTTCAGTTGGGTATGCACGGTGGTACAAGACAGTGGGGGTGTCAGATGACAGTGGGGGTGTCAGATGCCTGAAAGCTGTTTTGCAAGCTAAACCTGCTTCTTCAGAGGCAAACCCATTCTTCAGAGGCAAAAACATATACATGGTTTTGCCTTTGAAGAAGCAGGTTTAGCTTGCCCAGAACTATTTCACATTTATCTAGGGTAAGTAACAATGCTAAACTGTAATATGTACATTGTTTCTGGACTGAAAGGAGTAAGGCCCAGTGCACACCAAAACCTCTAGCACAGTGCTGTCCAACTGGCGGCCCGCGGGCCACATCCGGCCCGCCAGGCCTCCTGCTGCGGCCCGCTCTTCTCCCCGAGATGCAGGCATGGCTTGCGCTATGGGCGCCATGCCTGCTCCCTCATATAGTGCCTTCTCCCGTCCCCGCTGGCGCTGCCTCACAGCTCAGACCTCACAGATTTCTCCCGTCCCCACTGGCACTGCCTCACAGCTCAGACCTCACAGATTTCTCCCGTCCCCGCTGGCTCTGCCTCACAGTTCAGACCTCACAGATCGCAGCGACTGAAGCAAGCAGAGTACGCATGGTACCCGCATACACGGAGTACGTCACATGCGGAAGTGTCATCATTAGTCACTTCCGCGTGTGAAGTTCCTCCGCGCGGGTACAATGCGCACTCTGCTTGCTTCAGTTGCCGCGATCTGTGAGGTCTGAGCTGTGAGGCAGCGCCAGCGGGGACGGGAGAAGGCATTGGCGGCCACGCTCGGCAAAGGTAACGGAGGGAGGGGGCACTGGACACCTCTCGCCATATAACTGGGGGGGGGGGGGGGACCGGTACCTGTCACCTGTCACTATATAACTGGGGGGACACCTGTCACTATATAACTGGGGGGACACCTGTCACTATCTAACTGGGGGGGACACCTGTCACTATCTAACTGGGGGGGACACCTGTCACTATCTAACTGGGGGGGACACCTGTCACTATCTAACTGGGGTGGGGGGGCACCTGTCACTATCTAACCTGGGAGCACCTGTTACTACCTCATCTGGGGGGCATCTGTCACTATCTAACTGGGGGGGGGACACCTGTCACTACCTCATCTGGGGGGACACCTGTCACTATCTAACTGGGGTGGCACCTGTCACTACCTCAGCTGGGGGGACACCTGTCACTATCTAACTGGGGGGGCACCTGTCACTACCTCAGCTGGGGGGCACCTGTCACTATCTAACTGGGGGGGCACCTGACACTATCTAACTGGGGGGGGGGCACCTGTCACTACCTCAGCTGAGGGGACACCTGGCACTATCTAACTGGGGAGGCACCTTTCACTACCTCAACTGGGGGGGGGGACATCTGTCACTAGCTCATCCGGCCACACCACAGCATCACCGCCAGCTGGCCACAGCATCACCGCAAGGCCTTTCAGCCCACACATCATCCCCAATCCTGCCAAAAACAGTATTGCCGGGCCAGCCAGGCACAGCATCCAGTAGACGAGAATTTAGAAGCCAGGTGAGAGGTGTCTACCATATTAAACGGGCATTTATGTGAAATGCTGTCTATTTATGTGCCTCATGATTGCTGAATGTGTCTTGTTGGGAGCCTCATGATTTGTTGCGGGCCTTATGATTGCAATATTTGTCTTGTTGGGGGCATCATGATTGCTGAATTTGTCTTGTTGGGGGCCTCATGATTTGTTGGGGCCTCATGATTGCTGAATTTGTCTTGTTGGGGGTCACATGATTGGTAACTGCAAGACTATGGGAAAAGCTGAATCATCATGATATGAGACAATAGCATTAAACCTACTTTTTTCGCTTTTTAAAAACGGAAAATAAAACTGGGAGGTTCTAAAAAAAAAGCATACATTTTTCTGGAGTAGGATGGATGAAATTATTCTTCACAGTTTATTTTCAACTTGGATTTTCCATAATGTTCATGTATGAGTTAAAACGTTTGTATGTAGTTTAAATTGCTGTTGCCACTTTGCGATAAAGTGACTTTTGATTTGCAGTTTGGGCACTCGGCCTCCAAAAGGTTCGCCACCACTGTCCTAATCTAATGTCCCACATTGCTAAGTTCATGTAAATTTGTCTCCACCCGTGGCCACACCCACATTCTGGTTCATGGCCACACTCATTTTTCGGCGCGGCGCACTGCTCTAGCATATCTGCAAAACCCTAGAGGTTTTTGAAGCAGATTCTAGGGATGTTTAGAGAGATTTTCTAAACATGCCTAGCATTTTTGGAGCGTTTTTGTGTAGCAGATTTCATATATTGTTACAGTAAAGCTGTTACTGAACAGCTTCTGTAACAAAAATGCCTGGAAAACCGCTCTGATCTAGCATTTTCCAGAGCAGTTTGAGCTTTTCCTATACTTTACATTGAGGCAGAAACTCATCTGCAAATCACAAAAATGCTGCAGGAGCCACGTTTGCGGTTTGCTGAAAGCCTCAAACCGCTGGTGTGCACCATCCCATTGAGATACATTAGCAAAGCGTTTTCATAAGCGGCAGCATTTTTGAAAAAGCTACCAAAACCGCTTGGTGTGCAGCAGGCCTCATTGCACAAACCAGTGATTGGCTGTAGTGTAAGCACATACATTGCCACACTCATTTCAACATACTATTCTTGTGACAAATCATTTCCTCTTGTAAGGTTATTTATTTGTTATGCTCCATTATGCTGCTACTGCTGCACACATTTTAGAATGCATAAAATTGATACCAAAGTTTATTGAGCAAGTGGACTTGGTACATACTTTTCCCATAGTGGTTAATAATTCACAAAGCTTTTTTCATGTATTATCTCACCTATCTGTTGTTTGTTTATTTAAAAAAAATAATAATAATGCAACATATATATTAGTTTTCTGAGTGATTTTTTTTTTTTTTGAGGTTTGGAAAGTGCTCAAAAGATGTATTACAGATAAGGTAAAAAATAAGTAAGGAGTGATAATTTATGATATGGTTTGTGAATCAATCGCAATAGGTGATGCAAAATAACCCCTGCAGATAATCGGGATTAGCAAAAACGTTATGCTTTTCTCTAGTTCACTCATGAAATAATCCACTGATCACTAGGTGTGTGATCATGGTTTGTGTAGCATAAACTACATTTTCCACAACATTTCACAGTAAGGTTTCTTTTCCATGAGCAGCTGAAAGCGGTGAATTCACCGCCTGTCAGCTGCTCCCGTACACAAGTCGGGCGTTTGTTAGCACTAGTCATAGGCGATGGACAGTTCTCCCTCCACCTTCCCAAGGAGTTGCATCTGGGCACGCAGCATGAGACTTTTTGGGATGTCAGGTAATGCCACTGTGTGTCAAACATGACACATGTGATGTTACCAAACCACAAGCTCCTTTTGGCTGTAATTACAAGCAGCCAAATGACGTTTGAGGCCGGGAGGCTGAAAAATCTAACAAATGAGGAGTCCAGCCACTTATATAAAAGAGGTCTGAGAATGGCGTACAATAGTTGGTCATATAGTTTTGTTGAGGGATGACTCTCCTACTCAAGGATTTAGAATAGCATGAACAAACCTGTGCCATCTGGAGTGGACCGGACATATGTAGGAAGCATTTTTAAAGTTGATTTCCTTTCAGGTTTTGCCTTTAATCCTTGTTCCATACTGTCCAGCATCAGATCCCTCACCTTCTCCAGCTGTGACTTGGACAGGTGCAAGGGTTGCAGAAATCTGTTAACCTGCACAAGAGGGACATAATAATTACATGGGCTGCTTCTGCAAGAAATACTGACTAGCATGTGTAAAAAGGATGATGGAAAACTTGTTCTACTGCAAAAGGAACTGAAGACAAAGAGGATCTAAAGAGTATAGAAGAAGTTGTAGAGGAGCAAAGGCGTCCCAATACAGAAGGTTCCCCTTCAAGTTATGAGCATTTATCCACTCTCCTTTTCAGAAAAAGAAGACCCTAATGTGCAATTTTAACCAGTAGTTTCACTTTGCTGCACAAAAATCGATGTAATATTCCATTTCTGAGAAAGACATTTTGTACATGAATACTATTAAACATTACCTCAGCTTCAGTCTGCTCCTTCAAGAACTTTCTACTACATTTTCTGGAAGCCACTACAAGATTATGGCCCATATGCAGTTCACTGTTTCTCCTAGGTGATATATTCACACCTTGTTATAAAATGACTTTCAAACTACCAAGCAAGAAAATACTGCAAGCAAGAAAATACTCAAAATAATTTTGATAGTACTTTTTCACCATCTTTTAGGATATTTTTCAGTTGAATAAAATGCTTAACCTCCCTGGTGGTATGATTCCTTCTGATTTTAAGGTCTAAAAGCGGTTTTAATGTGCTTTTAGACCCTAAAATCATGAAAAGTCATACCAGCAGAGAGTATGCAGCATTTACTCACCTCCCTTGGCTCGAGCGCTGCAGTTTTCCCTCTGTCCTCCGGGTGGCGCTGTAACCCTAAAGTGAGATTGCCGGCTGTTGTCATGACGACAGACAGCAATCTCACCAGGAGGAAGGAGAACCTCAGAAGAGAGTTAGAAGAATGGCAGCTGATGTCGGGATCCCCCGGAGGGTGAGTTGAAATGCCCGCTGCATGCATAGCTTTGCATGGAGCCTCCGGCGGCTACCCCAAGTGTAGGTCGGGGTTACCGATCTGAGCTGCGTCTTTCTGCCCCGACCGTAGCTCAGGGTTACTGCCAAGAAGGTTGACCAATATTTTAAAGAGAACATGAAAATGATCTCCTAGGAGAAAAAGATAATTGCATATGGGCCTATATGTCTTGGTTTAAAAGATTGCCCAAAATGTTCTCTTTGTGTCATTGGCTGGTAGATGTCTGCACAAAGCAGGAAATATTTCAAAGCTGGAAGCATTTCATGCATTCTTGTTACCCTCATATTTGTGCTGGGGATGTGTACAAATCCAGTTGGAGAAAATGCTCTCATGTCAATAATGATACTAGGCAGCTATTGGAGTTGAGGACATCAAGAGTGCTAGAGCAGTTGTCAGAGCAACACAGGTAGGTCAGTGCAATATAGCTTATGAAAGGACCCCTATCCTGGACCACTATCCTATAAAATGAAAACACATAAATAAAAAGTAAATTTCTCCCAGAGTAAAATGTGCTATAATCCTATAAATCACTATGTTGCTCTCATTTACAGTAGGTAGTAAAAAATATGACAGAACTGGCAGGTTTTGGACTAGCCCATCTCCTCCTGGGGAATTCTCATGGGGGGGGGGGGGAGAGAACCTGCATGTTTGTGTAGATCCTTTACAGAGAGTGCTTTTGTAAAGAGTACATGAAATGCTGAGAATCCCCCATGAGGACTAGTTGAAAACTTCTTGGTTCTGTTAAATTTCCACTAAATACTGTCAGTGACAGCAACATAGAAGAGAAGTAATGTATAGCTTATTTTACTTTGGTAGAAACATACAACTTATTTGTATGTGTTTAAATGTATTTTACCTTTTACAATCTTTCACTATAGTGGTCCTTTAATATACATAAAATGTGTGATGTTCATGTCATGAAGTGACAGTGTTGTGTTTTGGGTCTTATTTAAAGGCTGGTGGACTTAACTGGTCCATTTTCAAGCTACTACATTTGATTGGTCCTTTTTCAAGATGCATACATTCACTTCGAGAGGAACGCCAGTGAAAATAATGTAATAAAAAAATGCTTAATTTTTTACAGTAACTATGTATAAATGATTTAGTCAATGTTTGGCCACTGTAAAATCTTTCCTCTCCCTGATTTACATTCTGACATTTATCACACAGTGCCTTTTTTACTGCTGGCAGGTGATGTCACTGGAAGGAGATGCTCCTGTTTTTTTGGAAGTTGGAAGCAGCTGTTCTTTCCCACCATACAACAAGGCTCCCACAGTGTGATGTCAGTACCTCAGTGGGTAATAACTGGGGTAACTTGTGGGTTGTAAGAATCTGAACTCGCGCAAATACTTTCAGCAGCAGGAAGGCAAAATATATACTTGCTATAGTTAACTATCAATGCTAAAGGCAGGTTTTCACAGAATCCGTCTTATACCTGTTCTGTTATTACGCACCAGTGACATACCACTCTTTCCTACAGTAAAATAAATGGGTTGGCGCTCTTGGTGCTTTTTTTTTTTTCTTTACATAGTGCAATTTAGTGCATTAGGAACTATCATAAAAGCATAAAAAAATTCTGTCAGTTTGACAAAAGAAGCCCTTTACACGCTGTTTTATAGCCTACAAGATATTTGAAATGCAATGTTGCCTGAAAAGAACTGCAAACAACTAGAAGCACTCATGGCCACTGGAAACCTCACAGGACAGATTGGGCTGTGCAGTTCAGCAGCAGAGCCACGGAGAAATATTCCAAAGACAAAATAAAGCACTGCAGCTCGGCAGTACGAGGCAAGAAATTCTAAAGGCATATTGACACAAAATCTTAACGGCTGCTATTATTCTGGGAATCTGGCAGCTTTCCATTATGCACCGTCAATTGGCAACAATGGCTGAGTATTGAACACTGATAATCAAAATCCTACCAAGGGGGAAAAAAAGCAATCTTCCTCACTAAACCGCGCAGAGTGCCTTCTGTTTCCCTTTTTCTCAATCACGCAGTCGCAGGGAAAAAATGAAAATAAAGCAGCCATTCATACAGAACGTGCATTCATTAGTGTATAAGATCTGCATAAACTGCAGTCCAGTGTATTTCTGGAAGATGATGGCAAACATCAGATGAACAGAGATTATAATACTGTAATAATAAACTTAGGTTACAGAAATTCTACTGAAGAAGAATTGATAAAGAAGCATTTCATGGAGTCCTTCAGGGGACTGACTTGTGATGCTACGTACGTATGTTAAATTACGCTAGATTCTCATTACCTGAAACAAAAAGTTTGTGATCATTTTTGGTGCAAATCTATTGTCAGTACAGGGGTCTCCAACATTGGTGGTCTCCCCTTCCAGTTGCCCACCAAGTTAGGGTCCTCTCAGCCAACCACTACTGTGGTCCCTGCAGTGAGCATCGCCAGGGCCACTACGCCTGCACATTTTCACCACTTCCCCCTTACCCCGGACATCTAGGGGTTCTGTGTTTTTGCATCCATATGCCACGATGTCTAAAGGCATCTCAATACAAAACTACTTCGCTGCAGCAGACATTAAAGGGAAACCGAGGCGAGAGATGTTTAGAGGCAGCCATTTTTATTTCCTTTTTAATCAATGCACATTGCCTGGCTGTTCGGCTGATCTAATACATTGCCTCTAAAGCCCCATCTACACCATACAATTTTTTTGTCCGTTTCGATTCGATTCATTGATTCGATTTGATTCAATATGACATGTCCGATCAGGATACGATTAAATTCAATTTGCCATTGTATTGCAATGGCAAAGTGAATCGAATTAAATCCAGATCAGACATGTCAGATTGAATCGAATCAATGAATCGAATCAGACAAAAAATTGTATGGTGTAGATGGGGCTTTATACTTTTAGCCACAGACCCTGAACAAGCATGCAGATCAGATGTTTATGACTGAAGTGTAACTGGATAAGTCACATGCTTGTTTTAGGTGTGTGACTCAGACACTACTAACCAGAAAGATTAGAATGGCTGCCAGGCAACTGGTATTGTTTAAAAAGGAAATAAATATGGCAGCCTCTATATGTCTCTCACCTCAGGTTCCTTTGATAGGCATTTTTGTTTCTCCATATTTCTTTGCTATGGACATCTGAAAAGTATTTAGTACAACATTTCTTTTCGAACTTTCCAAAAATCGTTTCGCAAACGGTCCGTAAACAATTCCACGTCCGTTCACGAACTGGCGAACACAGGGAACCGCCATAGACTTCAATGGACAGGTGAACACTAACAACTATAGGGAGTATTTCTGGCCACAAAACTAATTTAAAGTTGTTTAACCAGTTCACCCCCAAGTGTTTTTTACCCTAACGGACCAGAGAAAGTTTTACCTGTCAGTGCTCCTCCCTTTTATTCCCTAATAACTTTATTACTACTTATCACAACAAAATGATCTATATCTTGTTTTTTTCACCACCAATTAGGCTTTCTGTGGGAAGTACATTTTGCTAAGAATTTTTTTATTCTTAATGCGTTTTTACGGGAAAAAAAGGAACATAATGGAAAAAATTCATTATTTCTCAGATTTCGGCCATTATAGTTTTAAAATTAAATGTTCTCCTGTGGTTAAAACGGCCATGAGTTTGTTTACATGACATCACTCTAAGCGTAACACATGCTTAGAGTGACCCATCGGGGAGGGAACGGCCAGAAAAGGCGCAGCTTCCGAGAGAAGCTGTCGCTTTTTCAGCAGGGGAGAGGAATCAGTGATCGGGCACCATAGCCGGATACATTGATTCCCTGGCTACCGAATCCGCGGCCGGGAGTGCGCGTGCACACGCGCGATCAGCCGCGGGAGTGCGCGGTAGCGCGCATGGTTCCTGGACGTAGTTTCTACGTCCAGGAACCAAAATAGGTTAAGTGACAACAACAAAAAAACACTGATTCTGCAGTGTGGGCCCAGTGATCACTTGAGGTGACCATTAAAGAATTGATTTTGACAAAACAAATCCAGTGGATCGAATTTAGTCTGATCACAATGAAGCAATGACCTTATCGTCTTAGGTGTGCCAACGCAATATAGCCAGTGAACTGCAGTGCCAGTGATGTCTTTATACAGGACAGTACTGCAAAGGTAACCCTAGTGGACACTCAGGTGCTTTGAAGTACTAAATGTCACTTAATTCAGGTGACAAAGTGTTTATGAAATGTGCAACAATCACCAAAAAAAGGCCCAGCCAGTGGACTGCAGAACCAGTGAGGTCTTTATACAGTACAATACTGCAAAGGTAACACTAGTGGGCAGTGATTTGGTGAACTGAATGCTACTTAACTCAGGTAAGAGTTATACTTTCCAAAGACCACAAATCACAATTTATAGTTGCTGTGCTGCACTGTGCTGGTGAACTACACGTAGCAGTCTAGCAGAACACCATGAGAAATACCTCATTGGCTGCTATGTGTCTCCTGACTCTGGGGTGAGGGGTCAATTTTTGGCTCTGTACGGAATGGGGCGGATCGAACTTCACGATCTGTTCACTGGCTGGCAGATGGGCAAACGCCTGATGATCGCAGGAACCGTTCACTGGCAAACGGTTTTGTCCATCACTACAGTCTAAATACCAGCAGGTTAAGGGCACCCATCACTGGGCAGCAGGGTGACATATTGGTTACCAGGCTTCCTTCCAGGGTTGAAATAAGAAATCATGGAGACCCCCAGCTGAAGTCTGATAGGCCCTCCTATAACATGCACTCCCTTTCCCCCTACAGCCTGTGGGACTATCAGTAGGGCGTCACTTAACAAGTTTAGTCCTAACAACTCCCAATCTGGAGGCTGAAGCCCTGTATCAAAGGAAGGAGGCATAAAGCATTTGGGGAGCCCCACAGGCAGCCCTGGACTAGCTGCAGAGGCTGCCCCCCTTCATAGTTACACCTCTGCTTCCCTTGACACATACAGTCCTAGGTTTGGTTATTCCAGGACGCTATCTGCATGGAGCATGTATGCCCTCACCAAGTTTGCATAGGATTTACCTAGACATGCTGGTTTTCTCCCATAGTCCTCCAAAAATGCAGGTAGATGAATTGACTTCTGCTCCAAAAAGTTGGCTGACAAGAGTACCAGACTATGGAGTATCACCTCATTCAGTCAGAGACCTACAAGTCAGTTCCCTTTTCAAATCAATCCAATGCCTTTCTATGAATTCTCCTCAGGGGCTTTTTCTTTGAAACAAACTGATCATCTCTATATCTATAGATAAGCCTAGTTTCATACCGACATAGAGCACAATGCTACAAAGCCCTGCTTAAAACTGATGAAATATATAAAGGAAGCTATATTTCTTCTTCTAGTTTCCTGGCAGTGATGCATAATATTTCACCATAGCACACAAGAAGGAAGGAGAGGTCGGCACTGCTGGTAACTGTGTTTATTTCCAGGTGAGGCACTTAAACATGTATACTCCAGAGTGAGACAATTGAACATTGCATCGATACAAACAAGCATGTACCATACAATTGCTCAGAAGAGGTGTGGTGGTAATGTGTGCTGGGCACTGAAACTGACAGCCGTTTCGCGCTGTAGCGCGCTTCTTCGGAGGCAGCCTCCGTAGAAGCGTATTTTACCGCGAAACAGCCATCAGGCTTTTCAGTGCCCAGCACCCACCACCTCCACAACGCTTCTGAGCAATGGTAGGTTACATGCTTGTTTGCATTGATGCGATGTTCAATTGCATTACTATAATAAACACAGTTACCAGCAGTGCTGACCTCTCCTTCCTTGTTGTGTGCCTCAGTGTACTGCTTATGTCAGAGAACGCTGGATGTACTAAGTGAGATGAAGCAGTTGTATTCTGCCACTCCCCAGCATTGTCTGCCTTATGCTAAGCTGTAGTGCCAACTAACCACTCCTCCTGTTTGTTCATAATATTTCACTGTAGTACTTTACTCTCCACATTAGTTTCCTAGCACAAGTATTATGTGCACAGCAAATTTTTCGGTTGATGACCTGAGCTCTTGCTCTTATTCATAAGGCCTCTTTTACACTTGCCCCGCGAGTGTGCGTTGTGTTACCCGCAGGGTAACGCCTCAAAAATGCAAGGCAATGGGGCCTAGCACACTTACTACCGCAAAGTGAGGAGACTCCAAAGTGACTTATTATTTACCCACAATGCTATAGCTAGTTTTTTATTCATGTGCCTTACGTACTTTTAATACTGTGTATAATACTTGCCCTTTAAATCTCTGTAGTACATCTAAGTGAACAAATGGTGTCTGCTAATATTTTTAGCATGGCGACATCCGTCCTATTTTGCCAACGCAGCTAAACTGATGCTTTCTGCTATATAATGTGGCAGTCAGGCCCTTTAGAGCTCTCCCAGTATTGTATACAACTTATGAGATTGACCTTTCTCTCACTGCCTCTGAGCCAGCCAAGCAAATTTATCAGCTCAGAGAAATTTGCATCAGTCCCTTCTCATCAGAAATAAAACATAAGGGAACCTCCGCATGAAACCTACTTTATGACTTGTAGTAAGAGGATTGAAATTGAGGAGATGAATAATTACGCTTCAGTAACTCTGGCTTAGAGGTCATTGGATAATATAGTGTGCTGTGATATGACACCTGGCGTCGCCCATGGTTCACTGCAAATGGAGTTTACAGACACATTTCATTTCTAAACAAATACAGGTATAAAAGCAGCAAGGAAATTGCTTGACTAATGTTGAGCATGCGCTTTTTTGCCATGTCTGCAAACGTATTTACTGTACCGGCATAATGAAGTAATAAACAATCACCAGAGGAAACCAAAATGTCTAAATATGTGTGTATGAGAACATAAAAGATTTCCTTTGAGACATGAAAGGGCACCTAGCGCAGGATTCTCATTTCACCGCTGGATTTGCTGCAGACAAATAAGAATAGTTAGGGGATGCTAGCATTTTTCTTGGCTTTTAGGAAGCTTTTGAGGTTGAATTGGTCTCATCAGTCCGTGCCCTAATACTCTCCTCCAATGATGAGATGTTAAAGGAAATCCGAGGTGAAAATAAACTGATGAGAGAAACAATAGTATCTACCCTGCCTCCATCTCCTAAAAAATGACTTTTTTAGATATTCCACAGTTTTATTTTATACTTAAATCTAAGTTCTTACTGTTTCATCATCTCTGCTCAATGACACCTTCATTGAAGTATGCCAGAGCTAAAATATATGAACTATTGAGCCTTTTTATCTCTTTCCTGCTCTCAGAAGCCATTTACAGCCAGGAAAGCGTTTTATGGCTGTCAGTCCTTATCAGTAGGGGCTGAGCTTTTGTCTGATCCAGTCCCGCCCTAGGCAGAAACTGTCACTTGCATACCTGATTTTTTTTTCAGGTACTGGGCTGGGCATGCCACACTGCAATGCACCACCTATGAGATGTTCATAGTGCGGCAATTGTGTTGCATCGGCATCGTAATTCACTGATTGCAGTGTGTTACCGAAAAAGCCAGTGTAAACAGTGACAGTGAAGGAGTGAGCGTGACTGTATGCTTCACCTTATGTGACGCAACAAGCAGATAACATGCAACACCACTTTTCATGATCCGTTGCATGCAATCCTGCTGTTACAGGGAATGTGATGCTCACTGTGATCCAACCTTAGACTGGCTTCAAACTGTGTGTGATTCATAACACACGCAATCTAATGTGTGTGACCTGTGATGGAAACTGCGTGCGTGTTAATGTGCACTTTCATTCACAGCCTGCATGCAACAGGTTAGAATAATGTGATCAGTTACAACGCAGAGAGGTGAACAGGCCCATAGAATTGTATGGACAGTGAGTTGGCATGCAAAATTATTCTGCTAGCCAACAGAAGCACATTGTTGTGATGTCAAAAGTGGAAGCCAACTAAGCCAAAATCTAATTTCAGAAATCTGAGTTCAATTCATTATGTTACAGTTTTATAAAACTCCACAGATATTCCGATTATCAGTTGAGAGACGCTTTATTTCCTGCACAAAACATAAGTATGCAACATATATTTTTTAAGTTTGCTATGTGCTTAAAACTGAACTGCAGGCAGCAATAAAACTCAGCATTTTATCTACTTATGTATTCATTAAAAAGCATTAAACATATTTTCATACACATGTAGCATACCCGTGGGTGTTGTTTTGTAATTGTAATGGGATTCACTATTTAAATTTGCAGAGGAACCTCCAAAATATTCTACCAGGCAGATTCTCTCACTCCTCCTCCACACTTGCAGGCAGCTTCACAAACAAAAGTAGAAATGGTGTACAATATATGCAGCTTCATTAACAGATGAGCCAGAAGTATTTCAAACTTCCACTCTCTAACTAACTCCCTAGGAGTAGACTGGCTTCCCCCTCTTCAGGATTCCTGAAGACTTTTATGTCAATTTTTACATACGTTACATCCTGGTATGTCAAGTGAAGCGTACCGCCAAACTTTTTGAGATGAGAATGAGGGGTACTTTAAGACACACCCCTGCAACACCTCTAATCCCTCCCCCACCACACCCCTAGACTTGCATACCACTATAAATCCATAAGCAAAAGATATAATTTTAGAATTCGAACCGCATTAGTCCTTTCTGTAATCACTAGTTTTTCTTCATATTAACACTTGAAATTAAGAAATATATAAATTTAACAATTGGGAATAAAGTTTGGAGCCAATTAAACACATTTTTCTTTAGACCAATACATACATTTACATGAATCTGTACATCAGTCTTGAAAGAGGGAGAATTGAGGGAGAAAGAGGGACAGAGAGATCTGGTTTCCAAAGAGGGAGTGTCCCTCAGAAATAGGGACATTTGGGAGCTATGAGTGAACTGTATGTTTCTGTTTCTGACCCACTTCTGTATCATACTTTGCCTGACTTCATACTTCGTATGAACTTCGCCTGACCGCCGTCCGCATCACCCAGTCCCATGTACTCCTCCAGGACTTCTCAAGAGCTGCTCCAACACTATGGAACTCCCTACCTCCACCCATTAGGGCAGCCCCCTCCTTCAACATCTTGAAGATGGCCCTCAAAACTCGCCTTTTCACTCTGGCCTACCACCCCTCACAAGTGCTCTAAACCTGCAGCTGAACTCTGGTCCCCAACCTTTCGTGTCCCTACCTCTCCCTCTAGATTGTAAGCCTTTGGGCAGGGTCCTCCTCCTTTTGTGTCCTACCTGATCATGCGCCTCCATTACTGTAAACCCATGCTATGCATCTGAGTGAACCTGACTTGCCTAATCTCCATGCTTCCATCCAGTGACTGACTAAAGCCTCGTACACACATCGGATTTTCGCAAACGACTCGTCATTTGGACGTCCAAACGACGGGTCGTATGCGAAAATCCGACATGTGTATGTCCCTTAAGCATTACCTTGTACTCATACTGTGCTATGTGATCTGGTTTGCATGTATTCCTGTGTTGTCTTATTTCTGTATGTCACCCCTAAATATTGTCTGTAACCTAAAATATTGTCCAGTGCTGCGTAATATGTTGGCACTTTACAGATACAATAAATAAATATACTTGAAGAAGAAATTTAAAGTAAACCTGTGAGTTTTTGAAAGAAAAAAAACAGATACCTCAGGAGAGGCAACCCTATGGATCCGCCAGAGGCTTCCCCCATCCTCCTCTGCCAGGTCATTCCAGCGCTGAAACCCCTGAGGCAGGGAACACACTTATCTTTCAATTTTCTGCGTACTTTTTCTGTACACCAAGTTTCTATGCAGGAAAATGCGTGCGTTTTTTTCACAGCAGCTAATGTAATTGATAGAGAAAACTGACAAAATGTGCAGACTCATGATGCAGAATGTCAGTTTTTTTTCTGCGCGCGAAAAACATATCATGTGCCCATTTATTAACATGAGTTCTCAGTATTTCTGTGCAGAAAACGCGCACGAAAACTGTCAAGTGTGTTCCCTGCCTGAAGCTCTTCAGCAATAAAAGCAAAGCCTGATTGGGTCCAAACTACTACAGCATTCTACAGCATGCGAAGTAGCACGACCCGATCATGGACATGGTTTGCAGAGGGGACACTGCTGGAACGGCCCAGTGGAAGAAAAGAGAGGCTTCCCTCTATTCAAGTGAGTACCACTTTGGGCAGGGATGTAACAATAGACCCTGCAAGGGATGCAGCCGCAGGAGGGCTTAGATGCCCCAGGGGGCCCCGTGGGGGTGGGGGGGGAGAAGTTTCTTTTCCCTGTCCTGAGAGACTGACAACTAAGGGCACGGAGAGAAAAAAAACTTTCTACTCTCTGCATAATTGTTCTAATTACTTCATCTGCTCAGTCACTCATAAGGAATCATACAAAAGTTTTGAAGACAACATTTGTAGACTGTCCCCTTTCAGTGTGCAGCAGCCTCTCTACCCTCCCTGAGTGCTGTGTGACGCTGGAGAAGTCTTCAGAGCCAGTTCTGCTTCATCAGAGATGGACAGATTGTAATAAGCTGAGGCTGGGAGCACAGTTGTCTGTCAGTTTTCTGTATATGGTTTCTGTACGCCATGTGTGTCTGTACGTGTGAAAACATGCATGTTTTATCTCAGAAGGTAATGTAATTGATAGAGAAAATGCCTGCAGTGCTTCACTGCTGTCTGTTTTTATCTGCATGGGGAAAACACATTCATGTGTGCACTAGCCAGTTGAATAACATTGGTTCTCAGTTTAACTGAGCAGAAAGTGAGGGGGGAGGGGGCCCATCCAAAATTTCGCAGGGGGGCCCAGTGATTTCTAGATACACCCCTGCCTTTGGGGCAATTTTTTTCCTTACAGGTACACTTTAAAGTTTTGAAAGCCGGCATAAACCTTTAGATTGTAAGTTTGCAAGAGCAGGGACCTCCTCCTCCTAGTGTTTCTCATAAGTTTCATATGTACATGTACCAACTACACATCAACTATGTATGTATCTGTATTTATTCTATTCAATGTCATGACTGTACAGTGTCTTGTATTTCTTATGTATAGTTGTTCCCCATTATTTGTGTGTACTATGTACAGCGCTACGGAAGATGTTGGCACTATATAAATAAAAAATAATAATAATAATAATGTACAGTTAGTCATTAATGATATTACCTGAACAGAAAAGGGTTAAGGTGAATTGGTGCCCTTGCCAACCGCTGATAATCACCTGGCTTCTTTAGTAAGATTTGGTGGGGACTACTGTCCACCAGGCCCCTAGACTGTCTACAACTCCTAGGCAGCTGCCTAAAATTGCCATGTGGATGATAATAATAATAATAATAATCCGAACATTTGTATAGCGCTTTTCTCCTGTTGGACTCAAAGCGCTCAAGAGCGGCAGCCACTGGGACGCGCTCAGGAGGCCACCCTGCAGTGTTAGGGAGTCTTGCCTTGAACTCCTTATTGAATAGGTACTGACCCCAGCCAGGATCGAACCCTGGTCTCCCATCTCAAAGACAGTGCCCTTAACCAGTACTCTATTCAGCCACTGCTCTGGCTCTGTTGAAACAACATTTGTTGGTTTGATGTCTGCATATATGCTGGGATGTCAAAAACCATTTAATCCCCTGATCGGGTTGAGAGGAATTCCAAGTCTTATGGCAGGAAAGACATTTCACCTTATACTGTATTTCAGATGTGCCTTTAGCTGTACGCCTGAAATTCTGTTAAGGTACTGATGAGAGACCACCGCATGCCATATTTTCCATTTGCTTAGCATATAATCTGAAAACACCTTGTAATCACATGTGATCACTGGAGACGGTGTTGTAAAGCGAGAAGCAGATTGCAAACCACACATTTGTGGTCAGTTAAGGATATTTCAATGTCATGTTAAGTGCACATTGACCCCGTGTCCTACTGTGCAATTTAAATCTGAAACCATGCAAGCCGAGTTTATCTATCACCAGAGAGGAGCGGTACTGGCGCATACACTGCAATCTTCCTATTTCTGCTACTGTCATTTTCCTATTTCAGGCACGGAAAAACTCAAACTGAGCAGCTCAAATCTGATTAATGTCACTCATTTTAGGATATTAATGTCGGCATGACGTCACTGGGGTTAATACAGGTGAGGCAAAGGGCACAGCTGGCTCCAGCAGCAGGAAGATTCCACTGATAACACTTGCAATGCTATATACAGCGGGAGCCTTCCTTTACATACCTCATTTCTCAGTTACCTGTTCTAACATGATTATTAGGGAAAATGTATTTATGGACAGGATATCAACAGTTGTGCGACTTCCCCTGAGAGGTGTTCATGTGGAGTACAGTAAGCATATCCTACACATGATAAGGCGTATTATCACTATACTACTATAATATATTCTGTACAACAAGATGGCGGGATAAAATATTACACATACAACAACTGTCTCATGTCATCACTTAAGGGCTGGTTCAGACGGGCGTTTTTGTGGCGTTTAACGCAGCGTTTCAGACGCAGCGTTTTTTGGGATCTACTGTCATCCCATGCAAGTGAATGGGAGCGTTTAGAGCTGGCTTTTGCAGGCTTTCATGAAAGCCTGGCAGTAGATTCCAGTGTTGCGTCTAGTCTCAAAAGCAACATGCTGCTTTCAGAGGCGGTAAACGCGAGGAAACAATAGCAGAGACCAGAACTGCTAGCCTTGAACGCTTTTCAAAAGCCTTCAAAAGCTAGCTTTTAAACGCTGGCGTTTAAACGCTGGCGTTTGAACGCAATGCCAAGCAAAAGCTCAGCAGACGCCCGTGTGAACCAGCCCTAAAGGGGAACGGTAGTAAAAATAAAGTAATTGATAAAATTGCTTAGAAGACTTTACGCACGTTATTCTGCTTATCACAGTTTAGTGCAAACACCCTATAGTTGGGTATACAAATTATTTTTTCCTATTTATGTAAAGCTCTTTACTCTGTGCTTAAAGGGACACTTAAGTCTCTGTAAAAAAAATGAGTTTTACTCACCTGGGGCTTCCAGCAGCCGGAAGCCCCAGGTGAGTAAACATGCAGTCATGGAGTCTGCATGTGATGGAGTCAGGGGAGGACTGGGACCTTTTGGCCTGCGGGGAAAACACAAACTAGAGGCCCGTTTTCACGGCAGCCCCAGCCCAAATGACATCACACACATGCCCCACGTGCTATATGCCGGTAGTCACGTGGGAAATACAGCAAGGACACTCGAGGGACAGCAAGACAGATAAAGTATAAATGCACTGGCACCGGGGGGCACATAATACATTTTGAGTTACAACGGTTTCTATCTCTTACACAAATCCTGCAAGCAGCCCTTCTGGAGTCTAGAGACTGTCGAAAACTTTTCAACCTAGATAATATCTTATGTAGCTGTGCACATTCAGTTAACAATGGTGAGAGACCAGACAGATTTTTTTCCCACGGACCCTGCAGGCAAGCCTCTGCTCTGTATCATGCTGTGTATATTTACAAGCTTGCCCGCCCTGCAATTGCTCTGTAATTGGGCGTTTATTTCCCTCATTCAGCCTAGTGTTTCACATTGCCTTATGCAAAAACCTGAATTCACCAGGCACAGTGCCTGCCCTAAATCATTAAATGAGAGGCAGCCTGGGGGGAAATCTCCCCCCTCCCCCCCTGGCCAGTCCTCCCCTGGATGGAGTCTGCACATGCAGACTCCATCAGATGCTCCTGGCCCCGCCGGCAGCCACTTCTGGTTTCGGGGACAGGAGCCGAAAGGCCGGGAACGCGAGTGATTCTTTGCGTTCCTGGCCACAATAGCGCCCTCTACGCTGCTATATGCTTTATGCAATAGCAGCATAGAGAGCTCTATTGTGGTAAGGAACGCGAATAATCACTCACGTTCCAGGCCTGTCACCGAAACTGGAAGTGGCTGCCGGTGGGGCCAGGAGCATCTGATGGAGTCTGCGTGGGCACGATACAGCTGCAGGGGGCTGCTGGAAGCCCCAGGTGAGTAAAACTCATTTTTTTACAGAGACTTATGTGTCCCTATACAGAGCAAATAATGTAAATAACTGCCGTGAAAATAACGTAAAGAAAAAAGTGCTTGATACAATAATATTTATAAATGATTTAGTCAGTGTTTGCCCATTGTAAAATCTTTCCTCTCCCTAATGTACATTCTGAAATGTATCACATGGCGACACCTTTACTGCTGGCAGGTAATATTTGTGGAAGGAGATGCTGCTTGCTTTTTGGAAAGCTGATAATTCCCACAATGAAACAAGGCTCCCACAGTGTGATGTGAGTACCTAGGGGCTGAAATCACATTGTGGGAGGGGTTTGACCACAATATTAGCCATACAGAGCCCCCTGACGAGAAAAGGTAAAGATTTCTCGTGGTAAAGGCGATATCGGCTACTGACTGAGACGAAGTTCAATCCTGAGTTACAGTTCCTCTTAAAGTATCTCTGCAGTCATCTTTGAAAGCACATCCAGCAACAGGGTTGGATTTCTGCATTGCTTCAAACAGAGGGCGTTTTGCAACCCTAATTCCGTTTATAATTCCTAATGCCGCTATAAACATGGGATTCTATGGGGCGGATAAACTTCCTCAGTGCTCTAAATGTATTATATATAGTGTTGAAGGTAGCATGGATATTGGTAGAATTGCGGTGAAGGGTTCAGTTTGAGTTAGGCATTGGTGGGGGGTCGGTGAGGGCTAGGCATTGGTGGGGGGACTGATAGGGTTAGGCATCAGATGGGAGGTTGGGGTTAGGCATCAGTTTAGGGGAGATTGGTTAAGGTTAGGCATCAGTGGGGGGCGGTTGAGATTAGGCATCGGTAGAGGGAGAGCTCGTGTGAGAACAGGGTTAGGTTTAGCAATAGTAAAATATCTGTAAAATTGATAAAAGTAACCAATATTTTACTATTGGAATTACCACTGCATGTACGCATTGTTTCTTGGTCATATTAGTGATACATTTGAAAAACCTTTCTTTTTTCAAGAAGGCACAATTGTACTTTGCTATCCACTCAGGTAGTTTGGGCAGCTAACCTGTGATATGTCCTTATGCCAGTTGCGCTATGTCCTACTGAATTCCCTGCTGTGTATGAGTTGCACTGCAGGGTTAGCACCAACCTCCTGCATCCTCCTCAGCACAATGCCACTAGCTGGAGCAGCATAGCCCATTTACAGAGTAGGTGATGCCACTCGCATTTCAAGATGCACTGAATTAGCCATTTCTCCACGACCAGACTGTCACTGCCACGTTATAGGCAAGCTGCTAGTTTAATTTCTGCAGACTACCAGAATAGTGTTTTAACCCCCAATTATATAAGTAATAAACGAACAAAGAGGCTTTTGGTTCATTCTGCCAGCCCTGCCGCTATGAACGGCTTTCGCTAGCACTAGCATATGCGTCATTCCCACTTTACACACCAAATGTTAAGAGCAATTTCATTAGACTGGGGTCTGAGGTTTGTCCATCCAGGATAAATTACCTCTGCTGAAGCATGAAATCATACAAATGAACTGGAAGTCAGAACGTGAACGACGTAAAGGTAAAGTGTCAGAATTAATCCTGGCCTCAACAAGGAGCCGCGAGAAGGCATTGCGCGCTCTGCGCAGCTTAATAAAAATCATCTCTGAATGATGAAATTAACAAGCAGAAACATGTCATCTAGGTTTAGGATTCAGGCCAGTCTAATTAATGCGTGCTGCACTTCATAGTCCTATTACCCTGGCAATAGTAAGTTGTTACTGTTTATTGCCTGGCAGCGAGGAGGTGGACGGCGGAATTATCTCATTTCTATCTGGGGTTCCCACACACTGTAGACCTGAGGACCGCTAAAAGCGTTTTTATTATCAAGTCCACAATTATTACGCTTTTACCTTCAGCAAATGAATTCTAAAGGCTAGGGAAACATTCAAATCTAAAAATACACTACATTGATTTTAGGCATAAACATCTTTCTTTATACATTTGTATCGGAGGACCGCTGTTCTGCTTTTATGTTGTTAAAGCAAAACTGAACTGAAAATTAGAAGTCAAAATAAACATACACACGTCATACTTAGCTCCTGTATAGTCTACTCATCAATGTCTTTCTCCTCTCCCGTGTCCTGTTTCTCCACGTCATGCCCTCCATGTTGAAAATGGTCATTACCCCATAACAGCTTCCTGGTCAGCAGTGCACACTGTTCAACTGTAATATCGCCCATGTGAGCAATAGGTAAACATGGACATTACCTTGCTCATCAGTTGTTGGGGCAGCATGGTGGTGTAGTGGTAGCTCTCTTGCTTTGCAGCACTGGGTCCCCGGTTCAAATCCCAGGCAGGTGAACATCTGCAAGGAGTTTCTATGGTTTCCCCGTGTATGCGTGGGTTTCCTCCGGGTGCTCCAGTTTCCTCATATACCCCAAAAACCTATAGATAAGCTAATTGGCTTCCCCTAAATTGGCCCTAGACTATGATACATGCACACTACACGATACATACATAGATATATGACTATGGTAGGGACTAGATTGTGAGCCCCTCTGAGGGACAGTTAGTAATATGTCAGTGCTATATAAATACTTAAATAAATAAATAAAAGTTGTCCTTTCGGTTAAAACTTACAGCAACTGATATATAACTAACAGCAACTAATATACACATAGGCAAACGCAGGGGGGGGATTACAGCTGCCCAGAATCCCCCCTCAGACCAGGGCCAGTGCAGTGTAGGGACAGGCACAAGTTGAGACACGAGAATATCTGCAGGCATCTCGCTGCTCACAGCACCGCCCCTCCTTTCTCACCTTTGTATGGAGCAACAGCACGTGTACAGAGCATGGAGCAGCAGTGTGTGTACAGAGCATGGAGCAGCAGTGTGTACAGAACATGGCACAGCATCATGTGTACAGAGCATGGAGCAGCAGTGTGTGTACAGAGCATGGAGCAGCAGTGTGTGTACAGAGCATGGGGCAGCAGTGTGTACAGAGCATGGAGCAGCAGTGTGTGTACAGAGCATGGAGTAGCAGTGTGTACAGAGCATGGCACAGCAGCATGTGTACAGAGCATGGAGCAGCAGCAGGTGTACAGAGCATGGAGCAGCTGTGAGGAACTTGACAGAGTCAGGTATGAGCACAGCCCTGTGCCCTGCTGTGTGAATGCTCCACTTTCCCCTTCATTAGCAATGTCAACTGTTCTCATTATTATCTGTATCCAAACTGCTCCTGATCGATCCTGTTGTCGATCGGGGGCAGATTGGACATTTAGGAAATATTTGTCAGATCCTGTCCGTCAGACGGGAAATTGCATTGTATGTACCCAGCATGATGTGCTACCATATTTTTATACTGTATTATGCGTGTTTGAGGGAGACCTCTCAGGAATCCCCCCCTTGAAAATCCTGGGTTTGTCCCTGATACAGTATTTCAATTCTAACAAAGTATTGTAAGAACTGGAAGGGATTGTTAGAAGAAAATATGCTTCTGAGAGGAGCTGACAATGAGGTAAGTATTCATTTGCAGGTACATCATGTGTTTATTTTAAATAATTTTACTCAGTTCAGGTTTCCTTTAAGAGTTTTGTAGACATCATGAACTTATGTGAATAAATGACTTGACACTCATGAAATATCTGGAATCCAGCAGGAGAATGTTTACGTAGCCTTCAGAAACTTCACTTTCCACAGTATTTCCAAGTAACTATTTTTGATTTCTAAATGTGAATCATCATACGGTCTGAGCGTTGTAGAACTGACGGAGGAGTTCGGTGGAAGCTGAGCACTAAGTGTTTACAGTGAAATTGCTAAAGGTGTGCTAAAAATAAGTATGAGCACTTCACTAAAATTACTATTACGTTTTGGTTTGCAGAGAGATATTAGCTTCCAAAACCAACCGTAACCAGAAAGTGCAGTTATTGCCTCTGTGGGGCCCATTTATAAAAATGGGGAAAATTTAAAGTGGACCTCCAATGTAAACTGCTACATGAAAAAGAGGCAGAATTTATTGAGTGTTCCCCCTGTTTTTTTCTACTCAATGCTCTACTCATGAATCACTTTCTCCTCTCCCAAGTCCTGTTTGTCCACCACTGTGATCGATGGCATTCTCCATCCTCCACATTAAAAATGGCAATGACCTAGTAACAGCTTCCAGGTCAGCACTCCATTAACCAGTAATATTGCTTGAGCCATAGGGAAATGTGGACATTTCCTTTCACATCAGTTGTCCTTAAAGAGGAACTCCAGTGAAAATAATTTAATAAAAAAAGTGCTTCATTTTTACAATAGTTATGTATAAATGATTTAGTCAGTGTTTGCTCATTGTAAAATCTTTCCTCTCCCAGATTCACATTCTGACATGTATTACATGGTGACATTGTTACTGTGGGCAAGTTATGTAGCTGTTTCTAGCTGCTCTGGCTGTTACAGACAGCTTTAAACAGCCATTTCCTGTCTGTGAACATTGTTACATTGTGGCAGTTTGCCCAGAGTACCGCGGTATTCAGAGCCTCTTGTGGGAGGGGTTTCAGCACAAAATTAGTCACACAGCGCCCCCTGATGGTCTGTTTGTGAAAATCATTCTATTTCTCATGTACAAAGGGGTATCAGCTACTGATTGGGATAAAGTTCAATTCTTGGTTGGAGTTTCTCTTTAAGCTGGCCACTAACGTCCCAATTTCTAGCGAAAAATCGTTCGAGTGATCAGAAATTCTGATCGGATTGGTTGTATATAATCTCCATTGGTGGACACTGGACACAATCGATTATGAATGAGTGAAAAAAATGTCGCCCGAATGAATTTTCGTCGAACGAAAATTTGGATTTTCTTGGTGGTCGTGATAGATAGGAAGCAATGATTGGTTAGTTGATGGTGTAGTGAACGATTTTTCGTCCGATCAGAATTTCTGATCGCTCGAACGATTTTTCACTAGAAATTGGACCGTTAGTGGCCACCTTTACAGTTATAACCGACAGCCATCCTCCTCCGCCGCCTGGATCCTCTGGTAGATGCCAAATACTCTGGGCCGGTTGAATGTACTATGCATGCGTGGCCCTGCCACAAGTGCCCCATGAGGGGAGCGCGTGGCCGGACTGCACCTGCACCAACTGGCCGAGATTACAGGGTATCTACTGGAGGATCTAGGTGGTGGAGGATTGTGAAGGAACGATTAGACTGAAGGGGGCCGGAGGAAGCCCCAGGTATGTATACTTTTTTTCTTTTGATTGATCTCAGATACACCATACAATTTCTTACATGTCTTTTCAATTCATGAATTACAATCAATTTTTCTCAAAAAGGAAAGAACACGCTAGTGCAACGATTCCTTATGGGACAGTTCATAACAGCACATTTCGTCTGCTTTCCGCTCAGCAAATCGCTGCATGTACCTACCATATTCGGGGCGATTTTGCTACAATGGAAGGTATAGTAAAAGCACAAAATGCTCACAAATCTCTTTTGCACTTTTATAAATAAATACATTGTATTTGTTCATTTTATTCATTTCCTGGTGAAAGTATTTACTGGTAATGTCGGATATGAAGAGTAAGTAAAAATATGCTCACAAAGATCAGGAAATGCTATGAGGGGACTGCCAGACCACCTGGCAGCAGGCCAACCTGCCCAGCAACAAGTCAGACCAGCCAGCACAGAAGCCAGGTAACTCTGCATAGTTACAGTATGTTTAAGTGACACTACCTATTTATGTGATATGCTGCATTATTATTATTTTTTGTATTAATGGAGAAGAGGGTTTCATCCAACGTTTTGTTGTTCATGTTTTTTTTATCCTTATAGCGCCTCTATTCTGTTGTACAAAAAAAACTATTTTTCTGATTGTAACATTTGAAAAATCTGACCAATGTACCATACACGTATGTTACATTTTTCCCCAATTATGAAAAAAATGATTGAAAACTCTGAAAAAAATGTTTGGATCAATACATCAAGAAATTTACACCATTAAATTCTCATAAAAATGGATCAGAAAAATCCACCACTCTCAATCAACTTAAATAGAAAAAAATGGGAAAGTCAATCAGATTTCTCAAAGGAATAAATAAAAAAGCTTTGGATCTTTTTGTTTAACCCATCGTTTTTATCAAATTTCTGTAAAATTGGATCATTTTATTGTACTGTGTGTGGCCACCTTTAGGCATACAGACACCTTTATTAGTGATTTGCTACAGCCTTGTTGGCTCCTATCTTTCTAGTAGGTTTCTAGTAGAGAGAAACAGGCGGGTCACATGGAGCCATGTACTATTTATTTTTTACTGTGACTGATAGCAGACACAAGGTGGTGTGAAACTTCATGTGTGATTAATAAGACAGCCTTTTGCACAATCCTTCTATATTTTCTAGTGTTAGAATAACACAAAGTACATCAAGATTGAAGGCATGATGTTGTTTGTTTGTTTTCCCTACAATTAAACTTAAGGCTCGTACACACGTGCGACTTTACCACACGACAACATGACTGACCGCACGACCAAGCGACTGCACGACTTGTATTTTTCATGCACAACCACCTGAACGACCAACTCATTTGCAAACTGCGCATACAAGCGGAACAACAGACTGCACGATATGGCTGTATTAACCTTTTGAGGACTGCAGTGTTAAACCCCCCTAGAGACCAGGCCATTCTATGTAAAATGGGCCAATGCAGCTTTAAAGAGAACCAGAGACGAAGCACCCTCATGTATTTTATTTCATTTATCAGTAGGAACATGACAGTAAACACCTACCCTGCTTTTAGTTTCATTCTTATCTGCTTAATTAGTCTATTATCAGCTGTGATAAGAATCCCCGACTGGCTCAGTCTAGGTTTGACCTGGAATCATTATAGCTGAGTCACTCTTCTGTGGAGTCTTTTCAAGCCCATGCCTGCCACCTCCTGGCTCAGATTTCCTGCTTTGCATACTGAGAGCTGTGATGACATTGGAGGGGCTGCTGCTGCTGAGAGAGAAGCTCTGAAACAGACAAGTGTGGCTGCAATATGATCTGTATGCTCTGTGTGCACTCTGCATAAAGTTTCATTCCTATGAGAGACACTTCCTACAGGCAGCTGCACATCATACCAAAATGAAAGCACACAGATGAAAGGCTGCAGCAGCCTTTCTCATATAGCCTAAATAGCAGCCTAGTCTCATATAGCCTAGACAGCACATCCAGAACAACTCATAACCTGGAAGCAGAAAGGGATATGAGCCGGTGGCCATATTTGATTTTTACTGGAGCAATAAGGGATAAAAAACACTAAAAAAGGCACACCAGAGCAGCGAAATTACCAGATAGAGCATTTATTCTTTACAAGCTATCGACTGATATGTTTATTTTGTGTGAAACGTTCATCTCTGGTTCCCTTTAAGGCCAAGCTGCAGGGCCGCACAACACAGCACACAAGTGATTTCCATCCCCCCCCTTTTTTTTTCTCCCCATCAACAGAGCTCCCTGTTGGTGGGGTCTAATCGCTCCCCCCACGATCAGCGGTGCCGTGTCCCCCAGGGGGACAAATCACAGCGCTGTACTATGTAATTAGATAGCGGTTTCGCCATCTTAACAGTCTCCTGTGCGGCAATCGCCGCTCGGAGACTGAAGGAGAGGCGGAGTTCCGCCCCGAACAGGAGATGCGCGCAATCTCCTGCAAACTGCTGCCCCAGGACTTTACGTCGTACTGCATTAGGCGGTCCTGGGGCTGCCGCCAAAGTCACGCCCATCGGCATGACGCGGTCGCAAGCAGTTAAAATAAGTCAAAGTCGTTCAAATGACTTGTACACACGCCGCCAATTGATATCAGTCAATGGTAAACTAGAGGCGCCCCAACAATAGCGTCTGTAGCCTTCTTGCTTCTGTATAAGATAACACTGCTGTCACAGGCAGATGTACTACTTTATCCAACATAAAGCTTATACTATGGCGCTGTGCAGGCTCACACACACTGCATGTGAAAATAACTACAGAGGTAATAACTTAAGGATTGAAGTGATAAAATAACACTCTCAGGGCCCGATCCAATTCACTTTTTCTCTTAAGTTTTCTCATGGGAGATAATCTTTCATACTTCGTTTAAAATACATTTTCAGCACTCTGCAATTAAAAAAGTACCAAAAGTAGATGGAAAATCATTCTAAGTATTTTCATGCTTTCTGGTGGCTTAAAAGGGATTTTATTAATAAGATGTAAAAATATCACCTAGGAGGAAATGTAAGCAGGCTTTGTTATTGAATCAACACTAAAATACTGACTGATGTGTGGTGATAAGTTTTCACTTGCCTTTAATATCACCAGCGTGATCTTAGTGAATTGTGGCCATTATATACTGTATACAGTAGTGAAGTGTTTAAAGCAAACTTATGAGGACAAAAAGACACCCCTTGTCGAATATGCTTAGAGGCAACCTGCGCTGGAATGGAGGACTACAGAACAATCAGGGAAGCCTCTTGACTATGAGAAGATGGAACCCCCATGAGAAGATGGGCTACTCCAAAGCCTGTCGGTTCTGTCAAATTTCTACTACCTACTATAAGTGACAGCAACATAGGAGAAAAGTAATTTATGACTCATTTTACTCTGGAAGAAATGTACTTCTTATTTGAATGTGTTAATATGTATTTTAAATGTTATGATTTTTGCAATAGTAGCCCTGTAAAAGGAAATAAATATGGCAGCTTCCATAAGTCTCACACCTCGGGTTCCTTTTAACTACGGTAACTATAGTTTCAGTTCATGCATAGAAATGGGACTTCTCAGATCAGTAGGTGTTTGCAATTTTCAATTCTACAACAGCAAGAAGTAACAACCATTTTTTTCAGCAGAGACTTTTGGTCTCCTTTGTGACAGCTTCAAAATTCCTGGTGGCTGCAGCTCACCATAACTTTACTTGCAAACCCTATGCTTGGAGTCGTGTCTGATCATATTGCTTTGTAAAAGCAATAAGCTGTTGGTGTGCTATAAACCAGCAGTTCGGAATGTATGTCTGGCTTACAAGGGGAAAAAGGGGGAAATTGCATATTTAAACTACTGTCTGGAAGTGATGCATTATGGGTGTTGCTTCGAACTCATGTTGAGGTGAAAATTGCATACCTTCCATTTTAAGGTCAAAATTGTATCTAAGATAAACTACATAAATAGATAATGCCTGAAATCTCTTCCGATGTTTAAATTTAGTAATATAGATTTTCAGAGTTTTCATGCACACAGCATACAGTTTGGAAATAGCAAATAAACCAATCAAATGCAGTAGCTGCATCAGTAGTGCTGCTCATCAGGATTCTGGAAAGCCGGGGAGCCCAGATATTCGACCATTTTTACGCTATCTGGATCTGATTCCGGATTTCTCTAGAAGGCTATCTGTGGATATTTGGCTGCATAACACGGGTATTGTGAATATCCAGATCCGAAATACTGTAACTAAGCACTGGAGCTGACGTCCTGGAGCCAATCAGAGGGCTCCCAGCAGAAGCCCTAGCAACCAATCACAGAGGGGAACCCTGGCCAGCCCCACCTGACCTCATTGAGCCAATCAGAGGGTTGCTCAGTGGTCCAAAGTACTTTTTTCGGATGAAAGCAACTTTTGCATGTCATTCGGAAATCAAGATGCCAGAGTCTGGAGGAAGACTGGGGAGAGGGAAATGCCAAAATGCCTGAAGTCCAGTGTCAAGTACGCACAGTCAGTGATGGTCTGGGGTGCCATGTCAGCTGCTGGTGTTGGTCCACTGTGTTTTATCAAGGGCAGGGTCAATGCAGCTAGCTATCAGGAGATTTTGGAGCACTTCATGCTTCCATCTGCTGAAAAGCTTTATGGAGATGAAGATTTCATTTTTCAGCACGACCTGGCACCTGCTCACAGTGCCAAAACCACTGGTAAATGGTTTACTGACCATTAATGTGCTCAATTGGCCTGCCAACTCTCCTGACCTGAACCCCACAGTGCTGGTCGTAATGGAAAAATCTACGCTTACGGATCATTACGCGTAATTTTACGCTATTACGCATTACGCAATTACGGTTACGGCGTAGGAAATTATCTACGGTTCATCACTGTAATTACGGGTTAACTTACGCAATTACGCGTAAGGATACCGTAATGTAGGCACTTACGCTACGATGTTACGCGTAGTGCCGTAATACCCATTAATGCGTACTTTTTGAGGCATACGGACGATGTGTATTGCAATAGCCTTCAATGTGACAGCTATTGCGTACACATCATTCGTATGCGTCAAAACGTACGTGGGAGAAGATACTATTGGTTGCTTAGGATGTTGACTGATTGGCTACTCTTAGAAAAGGGGAGTTTTTACGTTAGTAATTACGCGTAAAATTACGCGTAAGTCTTCGTAAAATTACGCATACCTAGCAATTACAGTAGACAGCGTAATTACGATACCACTTTACTGTTTACGCGTAAATAATTACGCGTAAGACCATAAGTTACGTGTAGCGCTTACGCGTAAATTTGCATTGAATTACAATGCGTAATTACGCTCATGCGTAATTTCGGCCCAGCACTGGAACCCCATAGAGAATCTGTGGGATATTGTGAAGAGAAAGTTGAGAGACGCAAGACCCAACACTCTGGATGAGCTTAAGGGTGCTACCGAAGCATCCTGGGCCTCCATAACACATGAGCAGTACCACAGGCTGATTGCCTCCATGCCACGCGGCATTGAAGCAGTCATTTCTGCAAAAGGATTCCCGACCAAGTATTTGAGTGCAAAACTGAACATAATTATTTGAAGGTTGATTTTTTGTTTTAAAAACACTTTTCTTTTATTGGTCGGATGAAATATGCTAATTTTTTGAGATAGGAATTTTGGGTTTTCATGAGCTGTATGCCAAAATCATCAATATTAAAACAATAAAAGGCTTGAACTACTTCAGTTGTGTGTAATGAATCTAAAATATATGAAAGTCTAATGTTTATCAGTACATTACAGAAAATAATGAACTTTATCACAATATGCTATTTTTTTTTAGAAGGTCCTCCTGTATATGGAAGTGGTAAATTTGGTCAATCATTGACCATCACAATTGAATGTCTGTACACCGCCTATTACCTTGGTCTCTGGATCTTGTTCAGAAGTCTATTCATGGTGGAATGTGTATTTAGCAACAAGTCTATTATGTTTTATATCCTTTAGGTTAACATGCATTACTAGCTATAACCACAGGGTGTGCACTTGCAGTGGTTTAGTAGCAAATTATTATTATTATTATTATTATTTAGTATTTATATAGTGCCGACATATTACGCAGCGCTGTACGATGTATATATATATCTTTTCACTAACTGTCCCTCAAAGGAGCTCACAATCTAATCCCTACCATTGCCATATGTCTATATTATGTAGTGTAAGTACTGTAGTCTAGGGCCAATTAACTTATCCGTATGTTTTTTGGAATGTGGGAGGAAACCGGAGTGCCCGGAGGAAACCCACGCAGACACGGAGAGAACATACAAACTCTTTGCAGATAGTGCCCTGGCTGGGATACGAACCAGGGACCCAGCGTTGCAAGGCGAGAGAGCTAACCACTACGCCACCGTGCTGCAAAGGTATTTGTACATCTTGTGTCTGTAATGTGAGTTGTGAATAAAGTTGTTGTTTGTCTTCTTGGTGATGTAATAGCCAAGAAAGCCATAAGACATGAGGCTGATTAATATCTGTTTCTCCTGCATTTTACATTGCTGTGCACTAAGAAGCTAGATTATTAACCACTTGCCGACCGCGCACTCATACCGCGCGTCGGCAAAGTGGCAGCTGCAGGACCAGCGACGCAGTTCTGCGTCGCCGGCTGCAAGCTAATTAATCAGGAAGCAGCCGCTCGCGCGAGCGGCTGCTTCCTGTCGATTCACGGCGGGGGGGCTCCGTGAATAGCCTGCGGGCCGCCGATCGCGGCTCGCAGGCTAAATGTAAACACAAGCGGAAATAATCCGCTTTGTTTACATTGTACAGCGCTGCTGCGCAGCAGCGCCGTAAGGCAGATCGGCGATCCCCGGCCAATCAGCGGCCGGGGATCGCCGCCATGTGACTGGGGACAGCCTGTCACTGGCTGCACAGGACGGATAGCGTCCTGTGCAGCCCAGATTGCCAGGGGGGACAGGGATGAGAGGGAGGGGGGGAATTTCGCCGCGGAGGGGGGCTTTGAGGTGCCCCCCCGCAACACCCAGGCAGGCAGGAGCGATCAGACCCCCTCAGTACATCATCCCCCTAGTAGGGAAAAAAGGGGGGCGATCTGGTCGCTCTGCCTGCACCCTGATCTGTGCTGGGGGCTGCACAGCCCACCCAGCACAGATCAGCTAAAAAAGCGCTGGTCCTTAAGGGGGGGTAAAGGGTGGGTCCTCAAGTGGTTAAGTAGCCTTTCTATCAAATCAGGAACAGTTGAAAGGTTATTATTATATCACCTGATGCAGTACAAGTTTATGCAGCCATTGAGCCCTTGATACATACCCGATCACCCTTTTAATCAAAATCTATAGAAAGGTGTATCTATTAACCACATAATGACATGCTGTCTGACTTATAAAAACGTCCTGCTAGAGCCTCTTAATGGCTTCAGGTCAGACAGTACAATAGCTGTGCACGTGCGTGCTCCCACAGGTGCACGTGCGCACTCCCGTGCATGCACGTGCATTTCCGTGCAAGTGCATGTGAAAATAGTGAAAAAAAAACACCAAAGAAAAAATACACCTTTATTTCCAAATACTATATTGTCACCATACTTTGTACTAGGGAAATAATTAAAATCTTGTGATAACCAGGACAAATAGGCGGATAAAATGTGTGGGTTTTATGTACAGTAGCAGTATTTATATTAAAACCATAGGGGATGAAATTGGACAAATAATGTATTTTTTCATTTTGTCCTTGTATTTACCTTTAAAATGCATATAAAATAAAGTAATTACTGAAAACAAAGATCAACCCCAAAAGCCCAATTGGTGGTGAAAAAAAACAAGATATAGATCATTTCATTGTGATTAGTAGTGATTAAGCTATTGGCAAATGAGAGGGATGAGCACAGAAAGGTGAAAATCGCTCTTGTCCGTAAGGTTAAAAATAGCCTTGGGGTGAAGTGGTTAAAAGTTTATTGGTCAAACATGTTGTTAGCAATGGATCCCCAGCAAATTTGATGTACCATAATCAGCTGGAAAAGTCAAGCACTGTCATCCTCAATGATGATGCCTACAGCCATTCAGGCAGAACTGAGCTGTTGTATACAGAGCTCAGCTGGGCTTGTAAAATGGCACTATTGCACATTGTATTTATAAACATTTTGACACATATGGCTGCATAAAAGAAATCTAAAAGATCAACTTGATAGCCTTGAGAACTGAAAATATTAAGACTAAAATAACGAAAAAATGACATTTCCTTGAAGTAGTTATGTAAAGATGGGATGACAGTGCAGAAAGAGTTGTTTTTAATGCTATATACAGTAAAAACAATCTGGAAACATCTGCATGTGTTTGTCTGTCAGTTTTCCCGGATGCTGTTTGATAGTGAAAGAATAACTAGGCTATTTGCTCTTTAAATCTGGGAGCGAGAGTGATGCCAATTGCCAAACAGGATGTTCCTGCTCTGAGCTCCACTTTCCTCAATAGGCCAGACTGCACCAGAAGCATACAACTGTATTCATAATAATAATACCGTCCTCTAGAACTAAACAAATGCTTAGATCTAACACAAGCCGCCTCGAAGGTCAGATTTGCAGCTGTAGGGAAAATTATCAAATGATAAAGCCTACAGTAAATATCTAGGCCAGCACGATAAGGAGCCAGAATATTTACCACAATAATACAGATATTTGACACTAACACTGCTATTGGCTATCTCTCACCTCCAATGCAATTTTGCCAAGGTCACAGGAGGGGTAAATGAGGCCATCTGCATCAAACTGGAACCAGGGTTCCCTAAACAACATTTATGATAAAATTCTATTTACAGCTTAAAAGTCAGCATACACTATTAGATGCATGCTTAAAGGGGCGCTATGGTGAAAAATTGTAAAATTTAAAATATGTGCAAACATAGAAAAATAAGAAGTACATTTTTTCCAAAGTAAAATGAGCCATAAACTACTTTTCTCCTATGTTGCTGTTACTTACAGTAGGTAGTAGAAATCTGACAGAAGCGACAGGTTTTGGACTAGTTCATCTCTTCATAGGGGATTCTCAGCAAGGCTTTTATTCTTTATAAAGATATTCCCTAAGGAAGGATTTAAACAATGATGCTGGCCAGCTTCCCTGCTCGCTACATAGTATTTTGGCAGTTGGACAGAGCAACTGCCATTCACTAAGTGCTTTTGAAAATAAATAAATCCCTGATGTGAGAAAACGCGCAAAAAGCCGCCGCGTGTGCTGAAAGCAAGGCGGCTGATTCCGCGTTCAACGCGGCGGTTTGCACGCGTAGGCACGCGTCTGGTAGTGTGGCAGAACGCGGAAAAGCCGCCGCATGTTCTAACAGCAAAGCGGCTGTTTCCGCGTCCAAGGTGGCGGTTTGTACGCAGCAGCGTGCCTTTGGAGTGGCTGGGTCTGTTAGTCCACATAGATGGATGAAGAGCTACGCGCGCGCGGGCCAGAAGTCAGGACCTTTATACCAGCAGGGGAAGTGTCAGCTGATCGGGACGATCAGCTGATTCCTGCTGGACTCATGATTGGCTGAGTGGCTCGGGCGGGGCAGCAGAGTTCAGCTACTATATATTCTGCTTGCTTGTCAGTTGCTGGTTGTCTGTCATTGCAAACACTTTGTGGAAGCATTCAGACCATAGTTAGATCCTTACAGTGTGTTTGAACCAGGTGGACCTGGGAAGTCACACTGAGCCAGATTACCTTGTACTGTTATTATTTGTTGGACCAGTTCCAGGGTGTTGAGATCAAGGCCCTCACACCCCAGACTAGGAATACTGTGTATCTTCTGTGTATTCTCTAGCATAGTTCCAGGGTGTTGAGATCAAGGCCCTCACACCCAAGACTAGGGAACTGTATTGTCTTTGTGTTATATTCCAGACTAGTTCCAGGGTGTTGATGATCACGGACCTCACACCCAAGACTAGGGAATTGTATTATCATTTATGTTATACTCCAGACTAGTTCCAGGGTGTTGATGATCACGGACCTCACACCCGAGACTAGGGAATTGTATTATTATTTATGTTATGCTCCAGACTAGTTCCAGGGTGTTGTGACTACGGACCTCACACCCCAGACTAGGATTGTGCTATTACTGTATTACGTACCAAGTTCAGGGCAAAACCTTTCATATTAGCTGCAGGGCTTCCTGCAACCCAGCCTCGGTCCCTCACCCAGGGGTCCACAGGCTACAGGAATATCACCCACAGTCAGGGGTGAATTCCTCAGGAGTCTTAGGCCGCCAGCTCCTCTGGTGGTCTCCACTCAGAGTTGTTACTGTTACACCAAACACTCTCACTATTCTGGTGTCCAGAGGTTAGTAATACATCTGTATTATCGCTGATTCTGCAGATCATCGATAATCAGGCATATATCTGCATTCTTGGTGGTACTGCAGATCGCCAATAATCAGATTCTCTCTGCGTACTGACACCAATGGTTACAGAATGGCAGACCGAACCCAAATGGACGCACTGTATAGCCATGTTGAAGTCCTGACCACCGCGGTAAACCAACTTTCCGCGGCAGTTTTGAACCAACAGACCCAGATATGTCAGATATTTGGGGCTATTCAGGAACTTCAATCAGTGCGATCTCCTCTTAGCACGGACATACGTATGCCTGTACCTGAAAGGTTTTCTGGCGACAGATCTGACTTTCGGAACTTTAGAAATAGAGTGTTATCATACTTTGAGTTAAGGCCTAACTCGTCTGGAACCGTGGCACAGAGAATTACATTCATTAAAACTCTGTTGTCAGGGGATTCCCAGACCTGGGCATATGGTCTTCCGATTGGGCATCAGGCCCTGACCTCTGTGGATGAATTTTTTGAGGCTATGGCTATGATTTACGATGACCCGGACATTGCCTCGACTTCTGAACGAAAGCTCAAGCTTCTGCGTCAAGGTAAAGGTCCGGTAGAGAATTATGCTGCGGAGTTCAGGAGGTGGGCAGTCTCGGCTAGATGGGACGCGTTCGCCCTCCTGGACTGTTTTTTGGCCGGATTGTCAGATACTATTCATGAGGTAATGATAGGTCATCCTGAGCCCGAATCATTGGATGAGGCAATTTCTTTGGCTATACAGATAGATCACCGTTTGCGCCACCAGAGACAGGTTCGTGGTAGAGTGGCCAGAAGGTCTATCTTACGCGACTCTTCTCGGTCTCCCTCACCCCCAGGCAAACCTATGCAAATTGGGTACACAAGGCTGAGTCTGGGGAAGAGGAGTCACAGGAGCCCAAAGAAGAACGCTTTATATGGGTCCTCTAGACCAGACGAATGCTACCACCTGGGGGGAGTCAATACCATAGGTGAGCAGGGTTCATCTCTGAACGATAGTCGGCTGATCCTTCCTTGTTCGGTTACGTGGTAAGGTCGGACCAAGTCCGCAGAAGCCATGGTGGACTCGGGTTCAGCAGCGAACCTCATAGATTACGATTTTGCTAAAAGCTTGGGGATATCTTTATCCGCGCCCGACCGGCAGATTTCGGTCACCGCGGTGGATGACTCTCCATTGCGCAGTGCCCAGTTTCTTTCCAAAACCCCCCTACTATCATGTTGTTTAGGGGCAGTGCATGAAGAGAGTCTACAGTTCCTGGTCTTGCCGATGAAGGGCTCTGCTGTTGTTCTCGGTCGGTATGCCCTGGTTACGGCTTCACTCGCCGCTGATTGACTGGGCTTCAGGACAGCTACTGAACTGGTCAGCCCATTGTTAGGAGCACTGTTTAAAGAGGGGTGAGGCGGATAATACCAAGATACAGGTCGCAGGAAAGACAGGACAGTGTACAGATATTTCTAACGGATCCTGTTCCTCACGGTTACCTCTCATGCATGAATCAGATAGCAAAAGCGCCAAAGCAGACGCTTTAGACAGGGGTTTTGGGCCCAAAATCTTTCTATCATGGAAAAAACAAGCTGACAAAAAATCATTTCAGGTGCCCCTGCTCAAGCCAGCAGTGCAGGTGGATTCCACTCCCTCCCACCCTGTGTTGATTGATGACCGGCCTGAGTATGAGATAAAAAGGGAATTCTCTAACCTACATACTGGAAAGTCAGGAAGGAGATGTCCGGAGTCCACTCCTCAGGGGGAGGGGGTACTGTGAGAAAACGCGGAAAAGCCGCCGCGTGTGCTGAAAGCAAGGCGGCTGATTCCGCGTCCAACGCGGCAGTTTGCACGCGTCTGGTAGTGTGGCGGAACGCGGAAAAGCCGCCGCATGATCTAACAGCAAAGCGGCTGTTTCCGCGTCCAAGGTGGCGGTTTGTATGCAGCAGCGTGCCTTTGGAGTGGCTGGGTCTGTTAGTCCACATAGATGGATGAAGAGCTACGCGCGGGCCAGAAGTCAGGACCTTTATACCGGCAGGGGAAGTGTCAGCTGATCGGGACGATCAGCTGATTCCTGCTGGACTCATGATTGGCTGAGTGGCTCGGGTGAGGCAGCAGAGTTCAGCTACTATATATTCTGCTTGCTTGTCAGTTGCTGGTTGTCTGCCATTGCAAACACTTTGTGGAAGCATTCAGACCATAGTCAGATCCTTACAGTGTGTTTGAACCAGGTGGACCTGGGAAGTCACACTGAGCCAGATTACCTTGTACTGTTATTATTTGTTGGACCAGTTCCAGGGTGTTGAGATCAAGGCCCTCACACCCCAGACTAGGAATACTGTGTATCTTCTGTGTATTCTCTAGCATAGTTCCCGGGTGTTGAGATCAAGGCCCTCACACCCAAGACTAGGGAACTGTATTGTCTTTGTGTTATATTCCAGACTAGTTCCAGGGTGTTGATGATCACGGACCTCACACCCAAGACTAGGGAATTGTATTATCATTTATGTTATACTCCAGACTAGTTCCAGGGTGTTGATGATCACGGACCTCACACCCGAGACTAGGGAATTGTATTATTATTTATGTTATGCTCCAGACTAGTTCCAGGGTGTTGTGACTGCGGACCTCACACCCCAGAGTAGGATTGTGCTATTACTGTATTACGTTAGCCCAGTTCAGGGCAAAACCTTTCATATTAGCTGCAGGGCTTCCTGCAACCCAGCCTAGGTCCCTCGCCCAGGGGTCCACAGGCTACAGGAATATCACCCACAGTCAGGGGTGAATTTCTCAGGAGTCTTAGCCCGCCAGCTCCTCTGGTGGTCTCCACTCAGAGTTGTTACTGTTACACCAAACACTCTCACTATTCTGGTGTCCAGAGGTTAGTAATACATCTGTATTATCGCTGATTCTGCAGATCATCGATAATCAGGCGTATATCTGCATTCTTGGTGGTACTGCAGATCGCCAATAATCAGATTCTCTCTGCGTGCTGACACCAATCGTTACACCTGAGAATCCCCATGAAGAGATGGACTAGTCCAAAACCTGTCACTTCTGTCAGATTTCTACTACCTACTGTAAGTGACAGCAACATAGAAAAGTAATTTATGACTCATTTTACTCTGGAAAAAAAGTACTTTTTATTTGTATATGTTTGCACATATTTTAAATTTTACACCATAGTGCCCCTTTAACCAGATAAGCCATTATGCTGTGCATTTAATTAAATTGGCACCTTGCAGCACTCTGTAGAGATCACATTTCAGCAGATATTAGACTGAAAATTGATTGGAGCAATGCAGCAATGCCAACCACTAGCTGTGGACTACTCAGTAAAGTACATAGCTATGTAACCATCAACTATCTACCACTTACACCATCGCCCTCTTGTACTCCTGCTCACACTCCATGAGGCTAGGAGAAAACACTAGGCAGTGCGGAAAACCATGTGTTTTCTGCTTTGTGTGTTTTTTTTTTTATTTTTCATGCATTTTTGTTGCCCCGGCACCGACATGAAAAATGTGTTCAGTTGAAACTAGCTTATTTTGAATAGCTGTACAACGACCGGGCTAAATAAGAACTTTTCAGACACACCTGTTGTCTCACAGCCAGGAAGGTTTAAGGGTTACACAGTGGATCGCATAGGCCAGAAGATCATGTAACTCCTTCAGCTGAATGTTTGGTATAGACAACAATGTAACTTAATACTAAGGCTGGATTCACACTGTGTGGTTTGCGTAACGCATGTGCTATAACACGTGTGAACTGCAATGAAGACTGTGCACGTTACAAAATACCCGTTATGCAAAGCCTGCATGCAGCGAGTTAGAATAACGCAATCTGTCACAGTGCAGAGATGTGAACACAGGCCTATAGAATTGTATGTGCAGTGAGTTTACACACATAATTATTCTGCAATCCATGGATATAGCCAAAATATATCAAATGGAAGAAACAATGCAATCAGTGACCCATCTCCAAGGTTATCAGATGAGGGGGGGGGGAGCCATTTTACTTTATGTGACATTCTTTGTTAGTCCATATCTTATTTTTGCAGGTGTATTGTGATTTTTATGTTGGTTGCAACAATGGGTGGTGATCTTGAAGTTGCCCATCAACAGTGTGATTCTTAGCAAACAATTTTATTTGTAATTATTTAATTCATTAATTTTAACATTGTTTAGATTGAAAGAAAATGTAATCGATCAGGAGCATTAACGAATCCACTTCCAATTATATCAAAACCAATCATGACAGTATCCATGAAAAATCTCTCACTCAGTTTGACTCATTTTTTTTTTTAGGAAATAATCAATAAAGCAATTGTTCAAGATTGATTGGGTGCACCATCTTCTCTGTTTCCCTAAGATACAAGCTGAATAATCTGATTAAAAATACAATCATTAACTAAAAAGTGTCTTGATAATGGGCACCTTAAAGTGAACCTCCGGACTAAAAATCTACTCAGCAGAACTGAAAAGGCTTGGTGTTTCTTTAACAGTTTCACAGCATCAGAACTTTGTTTTTCTTACCAATGCATCATTTTTTGCTGCATTTTTAGCTAAGCTCCACCCATCAAAGAAAAATTATGCTGTGCAGAGCATGATGGGATTTCCTATGTTGTTGTTCACATTGCCTAGCAACTGGGAGAGGTGCTCAGGACACAGGACAGTTGGAACTGTCTCATGCTCCCTGTCACCTCCTTTCAAACAAAAAGGTGGCTGCCATCATGAAATCAAACATTTGCCTGTTCTTTTAAAACAGTGTGGGTAAGAGATTATATTACCTATCTATTTTAATTAACATAACTAATGTAACTTAATGACAGTATGTTTGTTTAGGCTGGAGTTCCTCTTTAAGTTGTACTGGTAGATTGATGAGGTCTATTTACCCCTGTATCTTCAACATGCCCTTATTTCCTGTCCTCAGGGGCATAGGCATCCCCCTGGTAAGCAAATTCCTAAATGGTACCCAAGGTGTGAAGCTGCTATATTTCCTTTTAAGCACTACCTGTTGCCTGGCAGTCCTGCTGATATTTCTGGTCAGAAGGGTCTAAATCACACACCTGAAACAAGCATGCAGCTAATCTTATGAGATTTGTCATGGTTATTGTAATATTAATAGTATCAGAGGCAAAGGATCAGCAGGACTGCTGGGCAATGTGCGTTATTTTAAAGGAAATAAACGTGTCAGCCTCCATATCCCTCTCACCTTGGGTTCCCTTTAAATCCCACTGTGTGTGCCTGTAATGAAAGTTAGGTAACTCTGATGGAACTTTGGACAGATACAAATGGAGCAGCCTTAGCAAGCTATCCCTGTTCATCACATACATGTGGACCCGTTACCTCTTGTTTATATTACAGATAAGAAGATGTGTTCTGATTATTATTATTATTGTCATTATTGATTTAGATATTGCCAGCATCTTCAGGTTGCTGCTATTGCTGTGTGGGTTGCAATTCCACAGTCTGTGTATTTAAGTGGCTGACTTTCCCTTCTCTACAGCACTACTTCATGAGCCTGGTATTGTTTAGTTTCAGAGTTTGCCATTTTTCTTGTTTTCTGAATATTTTATATGACACTTTCTGCTAGTTCCTTCATTGTTTTTGTGAAGTCATTCTGGATGGCTGTCACGTATTGTAAGCAAGATTCTCCGATATGTACTTTTTCCAGTCTTATTTACCGCTGCCTTAGGATATTAGTACACTGCATTAGAATAGTCAACTGAAGTCGTACATCCTGAAATAATATCAGTAAAATTCTCTAGATTTAAAGTATCCCCACGGGAGGTATACGTTGGTAATGTGTGCCCCTGTATGGAGAGTGTGCTGTGAAGCGCACTACAGTATGTATAGCTACCTGACCTCACTCTGGCTTGCTTCCTCTAGTATCCTGTGCAGCTTTCTGACCTGGCCATTAGAGCTCCAGACTCATTGCGGTCACATGACAGTGAGGCTGAAGCTCTAGTGGCCACTTCAGAAGTTGCACAGGACACTAGAGGACACTAGAGGAAGCAAGAGCGACCACAGGTAGCTACATGCTAAAGCACACTTGTAAGCACACTCTGCATTTGTTGGCACCTAAAAATACATATTTAGGTGTTTTTTTGTTCTGCATGGGGCACAACGACAGCACATTGGGAGGGTTGGCCAATCGGTGGATCAAAGCTTTTGGCCTATTTTTTTAGGTTCAGGTGGGTGGGTGGGGAGGGCATTGTATAACTAACAGGGTTTATCCACGTGTTCTTATGGTACATACCTTCACCAAGATAAGACCAAATTTCTGAAACAAGCTTTTTTCCCTACAGGACTGGATGGGACCATTTGTATTACAGGGCAACCCAAGCACAATAAGAGAACACTGCTGTACTATGGCTTCAATTCATCAAGCATTACCGCATTCGGTAATGCTGAAAACAGCTGACTTTACGGAGCACTTAGTAAAATGTTAATTCATCAAAGCAGTTACCGCATGAGAAGCAGACATTCCTGTGCAGAGAGATAAATTACCGACTTGTTAAGTGATTACCTCAACACATGTCAGTAAAATGTCATTCGATAACATGTGCGGTGTTTATCTCCAGCTCTCCCCTGTCGATAAGGAGCTTGGAATGCCTTCTCCGTGTGTGACAGGACCATAGAAACCTCCCCTGTCCCCTGCAAGTGCTGCTGATAGGTTGGCCAGGCTTCTCGGGTGGAACAGACCCCCCCAGGCAGCCAGGGGAGAGAAAAGAATTAAAGTTATTTTCCAGGCACCTTTCTTTTCTAGGCACCCTTCGGTAGTGTAACCCCTTGAGTGCCTGTTTAAATATGCAGGGATGCAAGTGGGAGCTCGTGGCAAAATTACCTAAGCAGGGAATGTGTAATGTTTCTCAGCAGTTCATCTAAGCTGTGGCAAGTAAATAGAAACTTAAGACTAATGAGACAGATTCAGCAAGAGCAGAGGCAGCACAACAAATATAAAAGGCACATGTATAGGGATGTCGGTGCTGCCTCTTTCCTATTGTAATGCCCTCACTGCACGGACCTCTTCGGTAACTTACCGAACATCTACCACATGTGTGAAAATATTGATGAATTAGCACAGTGAAGTGTAAAATACCGAATGCGGTATTTTAAGGACTGGGATTTTGTTATCGAACACCCTTTGATGAATTGAAGCCTATGTCAGGCACTAATTAGTTTCTCTGTCATGACAATTCACAAAATGTAGGGACTTATAGAGAAACAGTAACCAAGAATTGAACTTTATCCCAATCAGTAGCTGATACCCCCTTTTACATGAGAAGCCGTTTCCTTTTCACAAACGGATCATCAGGGGGCTCTGTATGGCTGATATTGTGGTGAAGCCCCTCCCACAGGAAACTGTGAGGACCATGGTCCTCATAGTTTCCTGTCTGTGAACCTCGTTGCATTGTGGGAAGCAGCTGTTTACAACTGCCAAAAAATAAGCAGCATCTCCTGTCACTGACATCACCTGCCAGCAGTAAAAATGTCACCATGTGATAAATGTCAGAATGTAAATCAGGGAGAGGAAAGCTTTTACAATGGGCAAACACTGACTAAATCACTTATACATAATTATTGTAAAAATGAAGCACTTTTTTATTACATTATTGGCACTGGAGTTTTTACTCTTTAAGTAAGGCTAGGTTCAAGTGGATAAATGTACATATCAGCAGATTCAGTGTTATATATAAGATCTGTTCAGACATGTCTGTTTTCAATACATCCATTGCAGTTGTGAAGAGTAAAGTGTAGTCTTGAGTGACTTTTTGGATAATCCAAGGAGAACATACAAGACAATAGTATCTACAATGGGCTACAATGGACACCAACAGATACCAAAACAGTAGTTGGGGCACACACTGGATCATACATCGGATTCACTGTGACTGTAAACACTCCAGCATGGTGTGGACTTTAGCCTAAATGTTTACTGTGAGAGCAACACACCAAGCTGTCTGTGCACCTGTACTTGCTATTCTTAGCATGGCATGTTCAGCATTACTGCACAGGGCTGGTTGGAAAATCAGGCATGGTATAACTGCACTGGTGGGATTTAGTAAACCCTTGGCCAAGTATTCATGTTTATGTCTATAAGAAAGGTAGATTAGCATGAAGCGGAAAGCAGATGCTGTCAGAGCTCATTACTTTAGAAGAAATAATAGCTGTTACCTTAGGTATTTTGACATTACCTATTATTCCTTGCTCCTCACAGCTGTTGGCTAGTACGCATTTGTTATACCCAAAACCATGAGATTGCTGGTCCAGAAACCGCTGAACTGAGTGGCTGTCAAGTTTGCGGACAGATTTATTGTTCACATCTCCCTATGCAAGTTTGTTACAGAATTGAAACAATAAAAATTTCAGTCTTTATGTGACTGATATCTTATCTCAGCAGATGTCTACTAACAAAGAAAAATGACTTCAGACTTGTAGAACTCCTATTTGCTAACATACCAATTTTCTGTAACTGAAACATTAGTTATTTAAAAACGGCCAGGCTAAAATCCAATAGACGATCATCTTTAGAAATGAATGTTATACAGTATATTAAAAACGTCTTATCCTGAGTGTGCTCTGGAAGTTGGTATACATTTACAAACCAAAACTCATAGTGGGCTTCAATTTACTGTAACATATTCTCTCCAGTTATAAAGTGACACTATGACATTGTTTTTGGTGGCCCTTTTATTTCTATTGAAATAAAAAGAAAATTATATTTGCTAAATACAAATAACAGCATGAAGTGGTTGGTGCTGAGGCAACATCGGTTGAAAGCATTGGCCAGCAGATGAACATGATGAGAGATGGAAGAATGAGGAGAAGGTTGCACAGCAACAGAAAGAGGCAGTAGTGCACCTGAAAACAATAATAGCCCAAGATATTGTGCATCAGGTAGCTGCCACATCATGGTATAGTCTGTCTTTGGAGGTACATGGGAACAGCTTTGACCTACCACTAGGCCTGCTTGACCTTTATAACTCTTCTATTACACTGATAAAATAAAAGCATCAAAAGTCAAATAAAAAAATTACATTAATTCAAGAACACAAAACTGGAGTGGAAGTCCCAACTCGCACTAAACAACCTCCCTCAATTTCCTCACTACGACCAAAAAATAAGTAAAATACCAAAGTTATACCTATCTAATATATTTTTTATCAGGAAGACCTCTGTAAAGTCTTTCTGCCTCTCTGGGTCATGATACAAGACTAGAATGGCAATTTCCATCTCATCATATCAGAGGGAAGCATCATATTAGAGGAATGCACCATTAGAAGTAGGTGCTGCAATTACTGCAGCCTACATATGTCTCACACTACAACAATATACTGTAATATTGATTTTTATAATATTGATTTAGGCATTAATAGTGCTGACTACCAACCCCAGTACCAACTTAATCAGTTCTTAATAAAGCCACCATCCAACCCTAGGGAAATATATAAAGTGCCATGGCTCCTAAGGTTAAGGAAAAAGTGAAACTTGGTCAACCTTTATTCAGTAGTAAAAATGCAAACACCAATGATACATTAAAATCAATTAAAATGGTAGCACTCCACTACGCTGAGTTCAAAACCCACATGCCGTTTCCAACACTATCACTCACACAGGTACCGGTACCCAACACACTGGCCGGCTTCTTCAGAGTGGGGGACACATTGGGGTGCAGCTAAAGCAATTGCCTTATATGCAGGTCAGCGCTTCCTCGGTTGTGTAACTCACAGAATCTCTGGATTAATTTCGCAGCAGGACCATCTTCACCGTAGAGCTGGTTAAGAGGATTTCGCCGCTATAGCAGAGTCCCCAGGGTATAAAGCAGTCTGACTGTTGCTAGCAACCGAGCTGCACTATATACTCCATGCAGTTGGTGCACACGTCACCTCCAAGAAGGTAGCTAGACAAGGCCAGTGGATTGCTCCTTTGTGGTGAAGTAGTCCCGGCACACCTACGTGTTGTGCCTGCCTTATGAAGGCTTCATCAGGGTGTCATCCAACCCATAACTTTCTACACAACAATCAACCAGATTTTTTCTCCATTACCTTAATGTTCAGATGTTACCTGATGTTCAGATTTCATGTCTAGTCATATTAAAGTAATATTCATGTAAAAATGGCAATGGTAAATGTGATCACTTTGACCAAATCTACCAATGATTCATTCATATGTTATGGGTGACTAAAGACAGTGTTAAGTTTTTGTCAAGCAATCAGGGGGAAGAATGCTGGGTAATTAAGGGGAATAAAGTAGTATTACATGAAGTGACACAACACAGAGTTAACAGTAGCAACACTACAAATCTGATTAGCTAGACAATGTGGTTCATCACTATAACTTGATTGATAACCAGTTGATGGTTGATCAAAGACATGTTGACTTAGACCCCAGGGCTCGTTGCCACTAGGGGTGACTCTGTGCGATTTCCAGTACACAAATTTGGATTCAGAATCGCAGCTTATTGAAATCAATAGGCTGCTTCCAAATTCACGTTTGGGGGAAAAAAAAGCTGAAGCACTGCTTCAGAATTATGTACAATGCATTTGGAGAGTGCTGCTGCCCATCTTGTAGACAGATGCTCAGCTCTAGTGGAAACCCAACCCTTACAAACCAGAGAATGGCAGCAAATAAGACACATTTTTCCTGAAATGTCCTCTAAATGGATTTGTGTCCTCAGGCTGGGCTGTATCTGATCATAGAGACAGATGATGATCACATACTCTCACCTTTTCATTGCTAGGATGGTCCACCTTTCCCACTGATTCTGCTCCTGGATTTTCCATGGCTGGCTTCTTCTGGTGGAGAGAACAGCAGATTATGAGGGAAAATGCAGCGAAGGAAACAGGAACTGGCGAACAATTCCTGAGCAGAGTATATCACAAATTACACTGAAGAAGACGTGTCAGCAGAGTTATGATCTATACTGACTGAGCACACATGACAATGCAGGCCGGGAACTTCTCACAATCATCACAAGGTTATATACTGTTCAGAAAAGTAACTTTATAAGAGGAAGTGAGACTGTAATTACATGCAACATAGGCCGTCATTCTGACCGCATATTGAGCAAGCTCTCCTGTGTTGACAAATGTCATGCATCACAAAATCTTACTAAAATGTATATCTCTGCTCATCCTAGGGGTGGTTATAGTTTAGTTAATTAAAGCCTCTAGCTGTCACATACATCCCAATTTTTGTTTGAGATAAGAGGGACATCTTTAAGACATGCCCCGCCACACCCCTGCCACGCCCCTAGGTGGACATATCGAAAAATAAATGAGAAAAAGATGTATTTTATCACTTCTTTTCCTTAAGACTTAATTTTGATTGGCCACTTACTTGCCAATGTTTCCACCTCCACGTAGTATGAGAGTCAACAGATTTCGAATACTATAAACAGATTGTGCAGGAAAGCTCTCATACTACATGGAGGTGGTAACCTTGGTTAGTGATTGGCCAATCAAAGTTGAAGGTGTGTACCAGGTTTAACCTCCTTGGCGGTAACACCGTGTGTGACACGGGGTGAGCCGCCGGAGGGTGCCGCTCAGGCCCTGCTGGGCCGATTTACATATTTTTTTTTGCTACACGCAGCTAGCACTTTGCTAGCTGCGTGTGCATAACGATCGCCGCCGCTACCCGACGATTCGCCGCTATCCGCCGTGCTGCCCCCCCCCCCCAGACCCCTGTTGTTGCCTGGCCAATCAGTGCCAGGCAGTGCTGAGGGGTGGATCGGAAAACTGACGTCACGGCGTCGATGACGTGGGTGATGTCATCGCGATCGTCGCCATGGCGATGGGGAAGCCCATACAGGGAATCCCGTTCAGAATCCCTGCAGGGTAAAAGCGCCGGCGGCGATCGGAGGGGTGGGAGGGATAGCGAAGGGAGGGGGGAAGCATGTAGCTAGCGCTAGGCTAGCTACATGCTTTAAAAAAAATATATTAAAAAAAAGTGCTGCGCTGCCCCCTGGCGGATTTATTGTACCGCCAGGGAGGTTAAGGGTGCATATACATCCAATTTTGACTGGCCAATGATTAATCAATCTTACTACTTCCATGTAGTATGAGAGCTTACCTACAATGTAGCCATCACCTACTGTGTTTACTACCTTTCATCTCCCACTCCCCACTACCTGCACTAGCTTTCGTACAGAAATGGAGGGGACCCACTAGACACCAGGGAAATGTGAAGGGGATGGGGAGGGAATCCACTAGACACCAGGAAAATGTATAGGGAAGGGAGGAGGACCACTTGACACCAAAAAATGGGAGCAAGGGAGTCCTTCAGACACCTGTGAACTGTATAGGAGAGGGAGGGGAGCCATTAGGCACCTGGGAGATGTAAAGGTGAGGGAGGAGGACCACTAGACCTATCTTTCACCATGGCATGCTTAGTGCACCGCAGGTAGCCAGTTATCCCACCTGTGGATCTAGCACCTGCTTAGCACCCGCACTAAAAAAGTCCTGGAGCAGCCCCTGTAACTGATAGATAAATATTAAATTACACTGAAAAAATATTAAATGTAATTTTGCCTTCTTAAAACAGAAGATATTTGCAATAATTTAGCTTTATGTGAGCAGCCGTGGTCTCTCATGATGCATAACTCCTGAATATGTAAATGATCTCTTTATGCCCTTGAAAGCAAGGCTGCACATTCAAAACCACCGGTGTATAGTGTGTCTGTAGCTAATCATTTTACTGTATTTCTGACTTTTTGGTCCTAATCAGTGCATGGTATAGATTGATATGGGATAGGGCTTGGACCAGTACTAAGGAACACCCAGAACTACCTGGAAGGTATAAAGGGCCAAAATAGACCAAAAAGCAAAGCTAAATGTTATTTTTCCTTCTTAAACCAGAAGGTATTTGTGATAATTCAGTTTTAAGTGAGCAACAGAAAATATACCTTTTGTGGCAGATAAAAGTAAATAGCTGTTCTTTTCTGGAAAGGAGGAACTGATGAGGGGTGGGATCATGTTAATTGAGCTGAACAAGTAGTTACTGGTGTTCTGCAGTCATGTGATACGCAGCACAGGGAGAGAAGAGGTTAACCTGACAGTTGCCAGTTACATTACACAAAAATAATCACTTGTGTGGCAGATAAAAGCAAACGGCTCTTACTTTCTGAATGATTATCCTATTTGGTCAATTTCCAATAGATAAATGAACTAAATGTTGATCAGGAATGTCTGTTCTTTTATTTATAAAAGGTGGGAGGGAGTGTGCGGGTGACTGAGGCATGGTATAAAGCTAGCAATGGCAGCTGTCTGATCAATAATTAATCTGATCTCTGATAAACTGATTATTATCAAGTGGTGCATGCCATCAGGTTCATTTAATTTAACACACATCTAATGCTAGTGATGTGGCAAAGGACTGATTCCTCTCTGATCGACCCACTGCTACTCCTGCCTCACTCCGATCAACTTAAAGTGACCATGCATCTAGCGGTTTGGCTGTACGATCGACAGTTTGATTCAATCATTTTATAGAATCGAGAGTGAATTGAGTGTGTTCCAGTATGCCCAATCAATGAAAAACAGCTTAGTCGATCGAGCAGGATGCAAGATATCGGTTGATCAAACAGCAATTGCCTACTGTTTACATATCATTCAATTGACACTGAATCCATTTTTGCATCCAGAGGACAGATGACCACAACATTGGTCAGATTGTTTAGTGAAGGTAAATCGCATAGGATATCTTTTGTAATGTGTGGTCCACTAATCGAACAACTTTTCGATCAACCACACTGAAGTCGATTGCTTAGTCTATTGAATCAGAATCATTAGATGTATGGCTAGCTTTACTGTACGGCCGGGCATCTTTATAGTATACAGACAGAATAAGTCATCCTAGCCCAAACAATAAAAATGTAAATATGTTCAAGATGATGCACAAGTAGGAAATGAAAATCATCATTTAGATAAATGTGCTTAATAAAATGATTAGAAGCCAGACATTCAATGTAGACCCAGCTGTCTCCCTCTGTAGTAATCCCATTGAGTATACATGCAAGTCTCCTTTTAACAGCATCCAACCTGCTTCACATAGCTGATAATGTACAGCAGTGGGCTGCTCCATTCATGCAAGCAGGAAGTGTCAATCCAGGGCAGTGTGTCACTAACTACCGATACAGCTCTAATTACAGCACATGATACAGAAATATATGGTAAACAGATCTGTTCTGTCACTCTCTCTCTCTCTCTTCCTAATTCTCTGTATAGTTAGTTAATTGTATAAAAAAAAAAAATCACAGCTCTGCAGATGTTCGTTGGAAACTCCTTTCTAATTTCATCATGGTGACTAAATCGCAGTGATCAGCCTATAATACAGTCAGCTCTGTGTAATTGTTTCCAATATGCAGAACACAAAAGCCAAAGTCATGTGCAGTAACAAGTTGATGTGAGCAGAGCACTGCTCTGTAATGTGACCTGTCTGTGACATCTGCTAATGACAGGCAGCTTCTTGTCATCACTCTGTGTGGCAGCCATAGGAAGCTGAATACATCCTCACAGATAAAGATAGTTATAACAAAGTGCAGTACTTCTATTTGATACATACCTGCTGGGAAGTGTAAGGAAGAAGTGCATGTGCCAGGATAAGAGCTTTCACTAAATGCCACACACCCTTCCTCTGTGTTTTAATTTGTTTCTCCTCCCCCAAGCATTATAATGCGTCTCTCCTTTTCCTGGCACCTACACTAGGAACTAACCCAAATCTTCAGCAAATATGCAAACAGTTCATACCAGGAAGACTGTAAACCTGGTGGATGCTGTAACCTGACCTAAACCAAAGCTCTGCCCTGATATAGCATGAAAACATGTGTACCTCTTAAAGAGGAACTTTATCAAAAGATAGCAGTAGGGGAAAAAACAAAAGAATACAATGCAAAGTAAAAAGTTAAAAAAGAAAGATAAATCAAGAAATTATTGATACTCAATGTGTAATTCGTCATGTTGTTTGATCCGACCGTGAGCCTGCTCCTTTGATCCATTGTCAGGGGCCGCTGGTGGCAGTTGCTTGCATAGTTACTTGTTATAGGTACACGTGTCCCACACAGGCATAAAGAGCTGGCGTCTGCTTCCGTGAGTGCCCACCGACATGTACTCTAAGGTTGATATGGATGCAGATGAAGGACGCAGTCACACATTTTATTAGGTAAGATGTATATGCACAGAGAGAGATACTGCTTCCTTAGCAGCTGAAAAAGTCATTATTTCCCACAATGCAACAAGGTTCACATTCAGGAAACTGTCAGGGCCATAGCCCTGACATCACATTGTGGGGGGCTTTCAACACATTATCAGCCAAATAGGCCCCTCGACAATCGATTTGAGAGAAGGTAGTTTTTTTATGGGAAAGGGAGAATCGGCCACTGATTGATCAAATATCGAATGTGGCGGAGAAATTAAAATAATAGGATAGAATAGCCAATACAGTGGCATAAATGTACTTCCTGGAGCCCACCAGCAAAATTTTGATGGGACCCCCCCCCCAATGGTCACACCCCTTTCCTTGCCACCCCTTGGTGCGCTCCACAGCCTTGGGGCCCATCTCACAAGGGTCATAAAACAAGTGTGGTGATCATGATCTTCACACCCATAACAAGTGTAGCCACAAAACCACCTGATCTGAAGTATAGTCCCCTATATTGGAGAAAGGTTAGTTTGGTAGTTGGGGCCCCCCACATCTCTGGGCTCCCCCGTGATTGCTGGTGCTGCTCCCCTCTAGTTACTCCCCTGTAGCCAAACTATTACAATTTCTAAGATGCAACTTTTTTCTCCTAAAGTGCCTGGAAGTATGAAAGAGACTTACGGTATATATAAGTGTAAGCACTAGTAATAGTGTTAGTTTAATATACTGTATATATTGGATTGGATATGTATGCAAGTATTGGATATGTATGGTCTCAGGAACTTTAAAGGGGAAATGTGTTTCTGGTAATTAGAAATTCAGTTATAGGTTATATGTTCATTATAAAATTATCCACATTTTATGTTAGCGTCTTAAAACATTATACATATAAACACACATTAAAAAAACGTACAAATGTGCCATATTAGTTATTAAATAATATATTTGCATTGTATAGGGCATTACATTCCCATTCAGGTATGATCATTTACCAATCTCAAATAGATTGGAAATAAATAAGTATCTCCTTATAATACAATCAGTAAGGCATACAATGATATTAACTTGCATAAACCAATGTAAATCAAGGACCGAGTACTCAGCTCAACGCATTTCATGAACAGATTCACTTCTTCAGAAGACGTGTTCAGCCCCCACAGGGTATGATGATAGATGTACCTATGGCATAAACAAATAAAGATCTCAGTTGGCTTCCAAAATGTCACAATTAAATACCTGCACCCCAGGAAAGGTGAAGAAAGAGGGGGTAAGAGGGGCAGGAAAGGATATGGTGGAAGAGGGATAAGGGAGGGGGTGAGTGGTAGATAGGGAGGGGGACGGACGAGTGGTAGATAGAGTGAAAAAGGAGGGTGGAGGAGGGAGGATTAGGGAGAATTTTTTTTTTCTTTTTTTAAAGAGAAGGGATAAGGAAAGAGAAAAAGGAGAGGACAAGAAAGGGAAATAGGGGTAAAAGGGGAGGGGGCAGGGGAAGGGGAAACAAAAGGGGGTTAGAAGGAGGAGAAGGAAAGGGGAAGGAGGAAGGGGAGGAAAAGAGAGGGGGAAAGGGAAAAAAGAAGGAGGAGATAGGAAGGGCAAACAGTGAGGGTGTCTGTACATCACATCTCCCAGGAAATGAAGGTGAATAGAGTGGAAAAAACATAATAAAGTGACATGGTTATTACTTGAAAGTGTCAAAGAACTTCTGTGTTTCTTGAAATTGCCCATCTTAATATGATGGGAAAGGAAAAACAAAAAGTAAAAAAGAGTTTTAAGAAGAATTTTAAATATGCATCCTAAGGTGATCACACGAATGTGCATACCTACCTTGCACAGGTAATTGTTTAGGGCAGTAGTGTCAAACGCAAATACAAAATGGGCTTAAAATTAACATTGGGACAAAGTCGTGATCCAACCTCAATGTCTAGTGGCCACCCCCATAATACAGTTACTTGTTGTCTATGCCTTCTCCCTCCCCATACAGGTACCTGGTGTTAGTGGCCCTCCCTCCCCTATACAGCTCTCTGACATCTAGTGGCTCTCTCCCTGCCCTATTAGTTCCCTGGTGTTTAGTGGTCCTTCCTCCTCCATACAGTTTCTTGTCTTGTCGCCCCCTCCGTTCCCTATACAGTTCTTTGGTGTCTGGTGGCCCACTTCCCTCCCCTATACAGTTACCTAGTGTCCGGTGGACCCCCTCCATCCCCAATACAGTTCCCTGGTGTCTAGTGGCCCATGTCCCTCCCCTATATGTTTCCCTGGTGTCTAATGATCCCCCTCCCCTATACAGTTCCCTGGTGTCTAGTGATCCCCTTCCCTCCCCTATACAGTTCCATGGTGTTCAGTGACCCCCTCCCTTTTTCAATTCCCCGGTGTATAGTGTTTCCCCTTCTCCCCCATATGCTTGTTGCTGCACTCTGGCTCAAACGAACAATATTTCAATTAGAAAAACTGTCACCGTTGTGCTCCTCTGGACAGGATGACAGTGCGCCGTCTTTCTTTTGCTGCTTACAATGATGGACATTGAAAGCTCTCGAGGCCCACATACAATGGCAAGGAGGGCCGCATTCAGCCCGCAGGCCTTGTGTTTGACACCTGTTTTTAGGGAAATGGAAAAGTTGTCTTTGATGATCTTTGCTGCTATAATATTTTATTGTATCTTTTCATGGGACAACACTGAAGAAATGACACTTTGATACAATGTAACGTAGTCACTGTACAGCTTGTATAACAGTGCAGATTTGCTGTCCCATCAAAATACCTCAACACACAGCCATTAGTGTCTAAACCGCTGGAAGGAAAAGTGAGTTCACCCTTAAGTAAAGAATGTCAAAATTGTGCCCAAAGTGTTGATATATTATTTGTCCACCATTATTTTCTAGCACTGCCTTAAAGGACCGCTCCAGCAAAAAAAAGTGAGTAGGTAAAATCTGGCAAAACCAACAGGTTTTGGAGTAGTCCATCTCCTCATGGGATTCTCAGGGTTTTCTTTGTTGTCAAAAGTATTTCCTGAATAGCAGTTGCTAAGTCTAACTGTCAAAATAGTGTGCAAGTGAGTAGAGAGGCTGTCTATGGCCTAGTGCACACCAGAGCGGTTCTGCTGCGGTTTGCGATCCGCTTGCGAGTGCGGATCCGGTAGGGAAATGTATTTCAATGGGCTGGTGCACACCAGAGCGGGAGGCGTTTTGCAGAAACGCATACTCCCGGGCTGCTGCAGATTTTGGATTGCGGAGGCGTTTTTGCCTCAAGGTTAAGTATAGGAAAAACGCAAACCGCTCTGAAAAACGGCACTTCAGAGCGGTTTGCCAGGCGTTTTTTCTTACAGTAGCTGTTCAGTAGCAGCTTTACTGTAACAATACATAAAATCTACTACACCAAAAATGCTTCACAAAACCGCAAAATTCTAGCTGAAACGCTACAGAAAAATAAGAAAAAGCGTTTCAAAATCTGCTAGCATTTTGCGGATCTGCTAGCGTTTTTTGGTGTGCACCAGGCCTGATAGCTTATTATTTGGCAGTTAAATTGCTTTTACTTTTGAAAACAAAGAAATGCTTTTGAAAACAAAGAAAACCCTGAGAATCCCCCATGAGGAGATGGATCCAAAACCTGTTGGTTCTGTCACATTTCAACTGTTTACTTTTTTCGCCACTGGATTCCTCTTCCACTCCTCCATGACAACATCTCAAAGCTGGTGGATGTTAGAGACCTTGTGCTCAGTCACCTTCTGTTTGAGAATGCCCCACAGAAGCTCAAAAGGGTTTAGGTCTGGTCTTCAGACTCCCTATAACTCGGGTGACCTGCATCCATCTCTTGTGTCCTGGCAGGATGAGGATACGTGGCTGTACAATCCAATCAAAGCATCATACTGTCCTCAGTAAAACATTCATTTAAAGTGAAATTCCACCAATACATAAAAAATGCTGTATACACACATCAGTGCTCCCAAGGCAGTAATTTTTAGTCATTAAACAATACCTTTTGATTTTCCACCTCCAGTTAGCATTGCATTTACAGAAGTGACCGTAACTTCAGATCTCAGTTCCGTCCAAGCATAAGGGTGTATTCTATCTAGAGTATGGACTGTCTAGATTCTAGAAAGTCCCATATTCTGGCATGTTTAATTACTGTAACTACGTAGAACAGGATCTTTGTTGCTCATTTTCAACACCTGGATTAATGCAGAGATTGGAATCAGGTTTTCCCTTTTCCATCCGCCAGTTTCTACTGAAAACAAATTCGCATAAAAACAATGTAAGAAAGCTGAAATAAATCTTGTTATTCATTCTTCCAGGGCCGCTCATGAGGCGGGGTGAAACTTTTGCCTCAGGCGGCACATTTCTAGGGGCGGCATCCGGGGAGCCGGCCGCCGAGCTGGAGGGGTAGCGGGCAGGACGGGGGTATATGCGCAGAACTACTGCGCCTGCGCAGTACAGCCCGGCGGACGTCCAATGACGTCAGCGCGCCGGCGTGGGACGCAGAAGTGCCAGGAAATGGAGCGCAGAAGAGCCCGACCTGGCAGCCGGCCTGGCCAGGTCGGGTCGGGCACCGGAGACCACCGGGAGCCTGCGAAGCGGCGGCGAGGGCACCTCCTGCCTGCCACGGGCTGGAGGAAGCCCCAGGTAAGTGGAAATTTATTTTTATTTTTTTAATCCCCTCCCTGAACCTTCCCTTTAAATAGTTCAGAAGCAGCCTCTACTCATAAGAGGCACGGGCAGGGAAGACTCACCTCTTCCTCGTTCCAGGCCAGCGTGCGCTCCACTGATGTCACTTCCTGCAACGCCGCCCACTTACAATACAGTGGACGGCGTTGAAGGAAGTGACGTCAGTGGAGCGCACGCTGGCCTGGAACGAGGAAGAGGTGAGTCCTCCCCGCCCGTGCCTCTTACGAGTAGCGGCTGCTTCTGATCTATTTAAGGCTGGAGGGGAGCGCAGATCGGGGGACCCAGGCGAGGGGGGGGTCCGACCCCCCTCCCCGCCGCTAGGCCCAATACCCCCGTCCCCCAACCCGGCAGCAATAAATTTTTCAAAATTTGCCTCAGGCGGCAAAAAGTCTAGAGCCGGCCCTGCATTCTTCCAGTGTCAGAAATATTGCATTAGTCTTCTTTATTTTTATGAGTTTTGCTATGATTTGTCTCTTATTAAAATGTCATAATAACATTCTTGAAATACTGTATATTGATTTATGTAACAGTGTGAAAATAGTCTGTGAAAAAAATGTTCTGCTTTTCCCTGGCAGTGTGGGAATCATGGCTTTATCAGGTGAATCCCTGTATGACTCATATTTAAAGAGAATCTGTATTGTTAAAATCGCACAAAAGTAAACATACCAGTGCGTTAGGGGACATCTCCTATTACCCTCTGTCACAATTTCGCCGCTCCTCGACGCATTAAAAGTGGTTAAAAACAGTTTTAAAAAGTTTGTTTATAAACAAACAAAATGGCCACCAAAACAGGAAGTAGGTTGATGTACTGTATGTCCACACATAGAAAATACAACCATACACAAGCAGGCTGTATACAGCCTTCCTTTTGAATCTCAAGAGATCATTTGTGTGTTTCTTTCTCCCTGCAGTTCTCATGCACTGAAGTTTCAGACTGCTCTTTTTTCTCCTGCAAACAGCTTTGCCATTGTCTGTAATTCTTCAGTATGTGAAAGCCCAGCCAGCTCAGAGGACGATTTATCCAGCTTGTAAAAGATGAGAGAAGAGAGAAGCTGCTCTAATCCTAAATAATAAACAGGCAGTGTGCAGAGGGGCCTGGAAGGGGGAATTCATAGTAGAACCACAACACTGAAGAACTTGGCAGCCTTCCAGACACAGGCTGACAAGTCTGACAAGGGAAAGATACATTGATTTATTACAGAGACTGTGATAGCAGAAAGTGCTGCAGTAAGCCAGAACACATTAGAATAGCTTTTGGAACTTGTAGGATGATAAAAAACAGGATGCAATTTTTGTTACGGAGTCTCTTTAAGATAAAAGTGAGGGAAATAGGAAAATGCAAGTAGCCAGTCTGTTACTAGAAACTGAAAGATTCTGGTGATGGACAAGGCAAAATGCATACTGTATATATGCAATAAAGGGAAGAACAAGTCCATTGCAGAGTATAAACGTGGAAACTTAGCTTGAGTGGGGGCTGCTGAGTAGAGATAATGAAATGAGAGAAACAGAGAAAGAGAAGATCAGAGGGGCTGGTAATGCACTGATATATTTATGCTAATGTACCGATAATTTTGACAACCAATACCTTTCTAATGTATCTCGATATTTTTTCTATTTGAAATTTTGAATGCTGATTATAACCCGTTCTATGTAATTTTTGTATATTCTATGTATGTAACTACATGAATATATTTTTACATAAAATAATTCTGGTCTAAGTGTTCTAATTATTTCAATGTGGGGTAACTTACAAATCTATATTGCGGCCAGGCCTAGATTTACCTCACTGGTGCCTATCGGCACAGATGTCCTCGCACTTTAGACTTTGCCCTCCATAAACCTATAAACCCTCCCGCCAAACTGCACCGCAAGTGTGCTGGCTGGCCCAGATGTCACTTCTCCCTTACTTCCCTTGCCCGTTACAGGCAGCTACAGGTGCCCCTAAAGGTGGCCACACACCATACAATTTTTAACATATCTTTTAAATTCAAGAATTGTGATCAATTTTCTGACTGATTGTAACATTTAAATCTGACCAATGTACCACACACATGTGGTAAATTTTTACCCAATTGTGAAAAAAAAATGAGTTTGGAAGTACAGGGTGGGCCATTTATATGGATACACCTTAATAAAATGGGAATGGTTGGTGATATTACCTTCCTGTTTGTGGCACATTAGTATATGTGAGGGGGGAAAACTTTTCAAGATGGGTGGTGACCATGGCGGCCATTTTTAAAGAGAATCTGTATTGTTAAAATCGCACAAAAGTAAACATACCAGTGCGTTAGGGGACATCTCCTATTACCCTCTGTCACAATTTCGCCGCTCCTCGCCGCATTAAAAGTGGTTAAAAACAGTTTTAAAAAGTTTGTTTATAAACAAACAAAATGGCCACCAAAACAGGAAGTAGGTTGATGTACAGTATGTCCACACATAGAAAATACATTCATACACAAGCAGGCTGTATATACCCTTCCTTTTGAATCTCAAGAGATCATTTGTGTGTTTCTTTCCCCCTGCAGATATCTTCCACTGAAGTGTCAGGCTGTTTCTTCCTGCAGAGTGCAGACAGCTCTGCCTGTATGTAATTCCTCAGTATGTGAAAGCCCAGCCAGCTCAGAGGAGGATTTATCCAGCTTGTAAAAGATAAGAGAGAAGAGAGAAGCTGCCCTAATCTAAATAATACACAGGCAGTGTGCAGAGAGGGGCCTGGAGGGGGGAGATGCATCACAGAACCACAACACTGAAGAACTTGGCAGCCTTCCAGACACAGGCTGACAAGTCTGACAAGAGAGAGATAAGTTGATTTATTACAGAGATGGTGATAGTAGAACGTGCTGCAGTAAGCCAGAACACATTAGAATAGCTTTTGGAACTTGTAGGATGATAAAAAACAGGATGCAATTTTTGTTACGGAGTCTCTTTAACCACTTAAGGACTGCAGTCATAAAACCCCTTAAGGACCAGAGCCTTTTTTTTCCATTCGGACCACTGCAGCTTTCACGGTTTATTGCTCAGTCATACAACCTACCACCTAAATGAATTTTACCTCCTTTTCTTGTCACTAATACAGCTTTCTTTCGGTGCTATTTGATTGCTGCTGCGAGTTTTACTTTTTATTATATTCATCAAAAAAGACATGAATTTTGTCAAAAAATGACTTTTTTAACTTTCTGTGCTGACATTTTTCAAATAAAGTAAAATTTCCTATACATTTGAGCGCGAAAGTTATTCTACTACATGTCTTTGATAAAAAAAAAACCAGGGCTTGACGCCGTAAGGAGATGGCTGCCTGAACCAGAGCTCCCGCGCAGAACCCGTCTAAACCTGCATTTTTAAGCTTCGTTTTGGCCCCCAACTGATATGAGAAGCACCAGAAGCTCCCAAAGCACCCTCACAGACCTGAAACTCCCTCTATCACAACAGGGGAGAACCGTTCCGGAGATCTTCAGAACTCAGAGACACGCCACCCAGCCGGCCAAGATGGCGCCGGGAAAGGAGAAAGACACTAAAGCCGCTTCCTCTTCTTCCTCCACTCCTTCAGAGGCCTCTCCTCCTCATAGCTCAAAGGTGGGTGAACGACCTTCTACCCTTGCTGACATACGGGCGATGGCAGAGGATATTAAAACCTCGCTGCACGCCGCCATTGCAGGAGTACGCGCGGAGGTGGCCGCCATAGGGGGCCGCATGAACGCATTAGAAGCCGCGGGCACTAAAAGAGATGCGCAGATCTCCGTGCTCCACCAGACAGCGGTCTCACATAATACTTTGTTAGCAGCCCACTCTACACATCTCGAAGACCTCGATAACAGAGGTAGAAGAAACAACATTAGGGTGAGAGGAGTGCCGGAATCGGTGACGGCAGAGAATATTAAAAAAGCCTTTGGAAAGAATTTATCCAATTTGGTAGGAGTGTTATAGACCATAACTTTTGCATTTCTGCCACCACTGCTATACTGGGTATAACAGACCAAGAAGAAAACAGGGAGAGCAGATTTTTGAAGGAAATAGGCACTTTAGTGGTTAAAAACATATTAGCGAAATATTGGAAAAGCTCAGAAGCCCCAGTCTTTTCTGAATGGCTTATGAGAATGGAAGTGCTGTGTGAAAGCCCAGGGATGGATGTGGATGAGATAGTTTCAAATCAACTCATAGCTATGAGAGAAATTTGGAGGGCGCTAAAACCCTTGAGAGGAGAGAGGAAAAATCAAAAGAGGGAGACCGAAGAGTAGCGTAGTGTATGTGTGTATATGACTGTGATCTAAGTTTGAATGAAAAGTTGAATGTAGAATGCATGGATGTATGGATGTGTATCAGTTGGAATTGGCAAAAAAAAAAAGTGTGTGGTGCTGCTCGTGATTGTTTGTGTCCGTGGTGGGTCTTGACTTGGGGTTGCTTTTGGTTAGCTGGAGGGTGTTTTTGTCTTGTTTTGTTTTTTTTGCTTGTTTGTTTCGGCAGGGGGTGGTGTGGGTGTCTCCCGGGTGTGGTGGGGCGGTGTGCGGGAGGCACTGTTGTGCAGGGAGAGTATTTCTCGGCTTTTGTCTGCATTTGAGTGGAGAGTGTCCGGTCCGGGATTGTTTGCACCCTTCTCAATGGTCAATGGAGAGGCCTTTACTGGCTATGGTAGCGGCCAGACGCTTACTATGATAGCAGACCAGCTTTTTGCATGTGGGACAGGTATGTCTGCCCTTTTTATCCCTGGTAGTGAGCTCGAAATCTTCCAGGGTGGAGGGTCTTTTTGCCATCACCCTGATCTCTTGGCTCCCTCCACGGATTCTCGGTTGGATTTGGGTCGGAGCCTTGGCTGGACCACTCCAAGATGTTGGTGTTGTTGTCTGTTGATTAATATTGCACTACTTTTGCTGTTTGTTTTTGACATGATGTTGAAATGTCCACTGGTGCCCGGAGCCGGGCTGCTCTGTAGATTGCCTGGTGGTATCGTTGAGAGTCCCCATGTTCTGCTCTTTTTTCAGGCTGCCATTTGCTGGGGTCGGGTTCCATGGTCCATTGGCTGAGGAGTAGCCTCGGGGCATTAGGTTTCCGCCACCATGTTTGACAGTGGGGATGGTGTTGTTTAGATTTACATTAAATGAAAAAAAAAAAAGAAACATCATTGTGTTCAAACAATGTAATTGTTGCTTCATCTGACCACGGCACAGGTGACCGCGGGTCTTCCTCCCTGTCCGGATGAGCATTTGAAGGGGCCAGGCGAGCTTGTAGACCTTGTTTGGAGAGGCGGCATCCTCCTTTGGTCCGCATTTGCGGGGCCCGGTGGTGTGCAGTGTCTGGTGGATTTATTTGCCCTGGCGCTAGCGGAGCCTGGGCTCGCCGGGTGGCCTTGGTGGTGATCCTTGGGTTCTTTCCCGCCTTGAACTTGGAGGCTTTTGGGGAAGGCCTTGTGGCCCTTTCCTGGCTGGGAGCGATTGTGGTGTGTTGCCGTAGGTCCTCACTAGGCTGTTGTCGCGGCCTGAGCTCACCGCTGACCGGCTGCGGAGAGCTGTTGCTTTGCATCTGTTGAGCTGGTTGGCACAGCCCGGTTGGTCGTGGTGGTTTGGATGCTTTGGCACAGTTTGGAGTTTATGGAGAGGTGTGGAGCTTTGGATTGTCCCACTGTGGAAGTTTGTGGAGGGTGTGGATGGCTTTGGGCTGGGCGCTCTCTGCTTGGATGTGGGTGGGGGCCGTTTGTTTGTTTAGCTATTTATTTTTCCTTCTCTGTGGTGCCTCTTGTGCATCGCCCTGTTGTCTCCCTGTGGGCGCCTGTATCTGTTACTGTCGGGAAGCAGCTTGCTGGCTGGACAGAGGTGACTTAAGGTCGGGGTTGCCGGGGAGGGGGTGATTGGGGACAGTACTGAATGGGTGTGTGGATATGTAGTGCATTATTTATTTTAATATACCGCATAATTACTATATAACCTCATGTTGGCTGTTATTATTGGTATTTTCCTTTGATTATCATTAATAAAATACAACTCTTCAAACTGTGATGCAAACTTTACCCGACATGAGGAGCACTGCTGTGAAGCCTTAAAAGCAGTCGGGATATACCCTGTAGGTATGCTGAGTTTGAAAAGAAGAGAAGAAAAAAAAAAAAAAAAAAAAAGCGCTGTCGGCCATCTTTAATGACCTGCTTGAAAGGCCTCCTGAAACTGAGATAAACTATGTCAGAGCTCACAGAGCCCTGAAACCGCGTAATATTGACTCAGAAAAACCAAGAGACATTATCTGCTGCCTGGAGTCCTTCCCTCTTAAGGAGGAAATTATGCTGGCCTCCAGAAACCAGGAGGAGATTCTGTTTAATGATCACCCTATTCATTTATACCAGGACTTGTCTCCTATCACTCTGTCTAAAAGGCGCTCTCTACAACCACTGCTGAAAGCTTTGAAAGATAAAGGCCTAACTTACCGCTGGAGATTCCCGTTTGCGTTGTCAGTCTTTACCAATGGCAAGATGTTCTTACTCCGCAACTCGGCTGAGCTGGGAGAGTTCTGTGCAGATCTAGGCCTACCTACTCTAAAGATCCCTCCATGGGAGGGCATTTGCCTGATTCCGGGACTGGATACTATTACCACCGCCCAGAACTACAACTCCGAGATGACACACTCCCAAGCAGGCCAGGACGAGGATTCCAGGCCAGAACAAACCCAAGCCGGGGAGCAGAGTCAGGACCAATCTGATGGGGACTGAACTTTTCTGGGCCAGCATAGACTTTCGTCCTGCACGGTCCCTCTGAGGTCTCGTGTTTATCACCTGGGTTGGTATTAGGTGTTCACATAAGTTTGCTCTCTGCAAAAAGTTTTGATAATGACTCTTCTGTCTACTACTCAGTACTTTCACAGTTCCCCATCTTACCCAGGTCTGCGTGGAACGCTCCTTACCTGTATTTAAATACTTGATTATTATGTTATCTGTTAGATTTATTGCCGGTAACTCAGTAATATGTTTAGCTAAAGTTAGAAATTATACTCGGCTATTATCATGATAACTATAGCTAATACGTACAGGTTGTGGTGCTTTTGCATTAATACTACTGGGGCCTAACGATTACCTCCACCTCTTTTGTTTAATTAGACGGGTTATGCGGGTTACATGGTTAAATTGCTACTTGTCTGTTTATAGATTGTCAAGTACCACCCTCCCGCCCAGTGTGTATTGATTGCACACTGACCTTTTGATCTCCCACTGAAGTCCAGGAGCGACCCCCCAAGTCGTTCCTGAGCGGGTTTATTTTTAGTTTAACTGTTTCTGCCAGTAAAATACTCAAATTCTCCCATGTGCCAGACGATCCTTGCACTTCTCATATTTCCTCTTCTTTCCTATATTCTTCCTAATCTCTACTGTCCTAGAACATATCCAGTCGGCCCCCACTGGATCCTGTCTGTCACTCCTAGACGTCTACCAGACATGGCAAGGCAATCACATGATGAAAACCACAATTCAGGGTGGGAATACTTGAAGTTTGCCTCCATTAATGTAAATGGGATCAACACACCTGAAAAAAGGACGGTGGTGTTTGACCACTTAAAAAAAGAAAAAGTAGATGTTGCTCTCCTTCAGGAGACCCATCTGAGATCACAACATATTCCTAAAAAATTTCACGCTGCCTTCCCTATAGCATTCCACTCCACTTCTCCTACTACCAAAACTAAAGGAGTTTCTATCCTCATTCACAAGCGTATCCCGTTTGTGATGCAGGATGTCAGACAGGATCCAGAGGCTAGATATCTATTTGTTAAAGGTATGATTGGAGAAAGACAGTTCACCTTCGTGGCATTATATGCCCCTAACCAACACCAACCCACGTTTATGAAGTCAGTGCTTTCAGAACTTTTAACCTTCTATGGAGGTATTTTGATCCTGGGTGGAGACCTGAATGTCCCACTCAACCCCCTTCTAGATTGCTCTAATGGCTCATCCTCCATCCCATATAGAGCCTTGAATGCAATTAAGACTAGCTTACAGGGGCTGACCCTTCAGGACACGTGGCGGATCTCACATCCTACGGAGAAAGATTTCACCTTCTTCTCTCCTTTACATAATAAACATACCAGAATTGACTACCTCTTTCTGTCTCAGAGAGACCTACCAATGATATCTGACGCCTCCATTGGCACAAAAATTATCTCAGACCATGCCCCAGTATTTCTTCATCTCCGCTTCCCTAACAAAGCATCCAAAACTTGGTGCTGGAGGCTGAACCCAAATCTGCTCTCTGATAGCGGTAGAAAAGAATCAATCTCTAATATACTTTCTGACTACTTGTCCGCCAACTCGGGTCCTGAGGTTTCAGCCCTTACGGTTTGGGAGGTCCATAAGGCCGTGGTGAGGGGAAACCTAATTAGATTAGGCGCAAAGCTAAAAAGGGAAAGGGAGGAGGGCATCCTTCAGTTAACATCTGAGGTAACGAGACTAGAGTCCTTACACAAAAGGTCACTAGCCGTTCAGACCCTCGACGAACTGAACTCTGCTAGGACCAAACTCCACCATCTATTGTTCTCTGAAGCTAGGAGAAAGATTATGAATGGTAGACGCATATTTTACGAATCCGGCAATAAATCAGGAAAATACCTGGCGAGAGCTTTAAGAAAGCAACAGATATCTTCCCAAATTCCATCAGTGATCAACAAACAACAGCGCAAGCTGGTAAGATCTGATGAGATAGTTGAGGAGTTTCGTTTATATTACAACTCGCTATATAACTTGCGCTGTGGAGAACCTGATCCAACCCAACAAACCAGAAGGCAAAACTTAATCTCAGAGTTTCTTGCTAAATACTCCAAGCCTCTAGAACTAACAAACTCAGACAGAGAAGATCTAGAAGCGCCACTATCGACTGATGAATTCCTGACTGCGGTTAAAGCCCTTAAACCAGGGAAGGCGCCTGGGCTGGACGGGTTCACCTCCCAATACTATAAATCCTTTAGTAGCATCCTCGCCCCTGCTTTCGTTGCAGCCTTTAACACACTCTCGCCGGGTATACATCCGTCCAGACAATTTCTGGAAGCTCATATTGCCGTGATTCCCAAACAAGGTAAAGACATACAAAGTTGCTCTAATTATCGCCCGATCTCACTCTTAAATCTGGACGCCAAGCTCTTAGCAAAGATCTTGGCGAATAGATTACTACCACACATTCCTAAACACATTAACCTGGACCAAGCGGGCTTTGTCCCAGGTCGAGAATCTAAAGATAATGTCATGAGGACAATAGATGTTATCTCACATGCTAAAAAATCAGTTAAAGGGACCTTCATATTGTCCACAGACGCTGAGAAGGCCTTTGACAGGGTGGCATGGGATTATATTCATGCCACCCTGTCACGCCTCAACATCGGTTCGGCAATGGAGGGCTGGATTGGACTTTTGTACTCAAACCCCTCGGCTAGAGTGAAGGCAAATGGGGTGCTATCCGCTCCACTCACGATTACCAACGGCACTAGACAGGGGTGCCCCCTCTCCCCTCTGATTTACATACTCACCCTGGAGCCCTTCCTGAATGCAATCAGAGAGGATAAGACAATTAATGGGTTGTGGATTGGTAATACTTACCACGTTGTAGCAGCTTTTGCGGATGATTTACTGTTCTATCTTAAAGACCCGCTTATCTCCCTGCCTCGTTTGATCAAGAGATTTGAAGAATTTGGAGCAATATCCAACTTACGCATACATTTTAACAAATCCCAAGCCCTCAATGTATCCTTAGATACTGAGATAGTTCAAAAATGACGCTCCTCATTTGCCTTTCTCTGGGCCGAGAAATCATTGCGATATTTGGGGATAGAGATCACAAATGACCTCCACAAATTATTTGAAGCAAATTTTACACAAATTGGTGAGGTCCTTAAGGCAGATCTCCTGTCTTGGGGCCAGAAGCCTCACTTGTCTTGGTTTGGCAGGATGGCATCAGTCAAGATGAATATATTACCCCGATTCTTATACATCAGCCAGTGTCTACCAATTATGCTTCCCGCTTCCTTTTTACGTACGCTACAAACCCACATTGATAGATTCATTTGGGGCCACAAACCACCCCGCATTAGACGCACTACCTTATCTCTCCCTAAAGACTCAGGGGGAATGAGTACTCCAGATCTGTTCAAGTACCATCTCGCTTCCATACTGTCAAGAGTAGTGGAGTGGGCAAACGCTACGACCCCCCAAAAATAGGTTCTCATTGAACAGGAAACTGCTAACTGTTCGGCCCCCACTCTGGGGTGGGCTGATACCCCGAGCCAGATGGTTAAATCCTGGAACAATCCTTTGCTTTCTACTTCAATTAAAAGCATGCGGAAATATATCCCAGCACTCGGGTTGTCAGCCTTCCCCAGCAAACTCACTCCACTCCTAGATAACCCGAATTTTTTGTCAGCAGCGGATATACCATTTTTGCAGAAATGGCCGAAAGACAGCTGCCCGAGGGTTCTAGATTTCATAGTAAACGGACAGGTGAAAAACATGGCTGAAATGCAAACCCTTAGGACAGATAAAAAACTTACCTTTTGGCAGTTTTTCCACATTCGCTCATATATTAATTCTCTAAAGGGTAGGTTTGATTGGACAAAATCCCTAACACCCTTTGAAAACTTGATTTTATCCCCAGCCCCACATGATCATCTGATCTCACAAATATACCAAATTTTGCTGATGTCATCCTGTCCTGAGCGGTTGAGCTTTCAAGGGAAGTGGGAAAGGGACCTAGGTCTTACTCTTAGCAAGGAACAATGGCAAAATATCCTTACCTTCAACCACAAAGGATCCCTAAATGTCTCAACACAGGAGACGGGATACAAGATTTTGACCAGGTGGTACAGGACCCCCAGTCTCCTACACAAGATCTTTCCATCTGTCTCAGATTTGTGCTGGAGATGTGGTAACCAAAATGCAGATATACTACATATGTTTTGGTCCTGCCCCTCCTTGGTCAACTTTTGGGAATCCGTCCATAAATTAATAGAAAAGATTACTTGCTCGACCTTGGTCTTTAGCCCAAGTTTCTTTCTATTGCATGATACACCTACCCCAATCAAAAGCTACAAAAAATCCCTGACGATACACCTAGTAAATGCAGCAAGAGCCCTCATCCCCTTACACTCGAAGTCCCAAAACCCTCCATCAATTAAAGCATGGTTACAGAAGGTTAATACAACTGAGCTTATGGAAAGATTGATCCTCCTTTCAACAGACCGGTCAGACCAATATGCTATTACCTGGTCGGTGTGGACAGAGTTTCAATACTCAGATGAATACAAGGAGCTGATAGCTTAATGACTCTCCACTCTTTTCTGGTACTGTCTCTCACCCCTTCTCCTTTCTTTCTTTTCTCTCCTTTTCCCTCTCTACTTCCTACTCCCTACTTGGCGTGATGGCACATGGGATATATATATATATATATATATATATATATATATATATATATATATATATATATATATATATATATATATATGTGTGTGTATATGTGTGTATAGGTATATATGCATAGGCAAATAGAATACCACATATTATTTTATCGCTTTCAACATAGCAAGGTTTTTTTGATATACTCTAAGTCCGGTTATGGCTCCAAGGTGAACAGAAAGTTTTGATGACATAATGTTCCACTGGCGTCTTTCTGCCTTTTTGCCTTGTTGTATTAGACTATGAGTATACTAGAATGTTAAGCTTTAGCCTATTTTGTATATTTTACCCTCTCGGATATTTTATACATTGTTCTACATGTCTGTATATTAGCTTGATTTTGCTAATAAAATTTAATAGTGAAAAAAAAAAAAAAAAGTTAAAAAAAAAAAACATTCAGTGTATATTTATTGGATTGGGTAAAAGTTATAGCGTTTACAAACTATGGTGCCAAAAGTGAATTTTCCCATTTTCAAGCATCTCTGACTTTTCTGCGCACCTGTCAGGTTTCATGAGGGGCTAAAATTTCAGGATAGTACAAAAACCCCTTAAATGACCCCATTTTGGAAAGAAGACATCCCAAAGTATTCAGTGAGAGGCATGGTGAGTTCATAGAAGATCTTATTTTTTGTCACAAGTTAGCGGAAAATGACACTTTGTAACAAACAAAAAAAAAAAAAAAGTTTCCATTTCTTCTAACTTGCGACAAAAAAAAAATGAAATCTGCCACAGACTCACTATGCTCCTCTCTGAATACCTTGAAGTGTCTACTTTCCAAAATGGGGTCATTTGTGGGGTGTGTTCACTGTCCTGACATTTTGGGGGGTGCCTAATTGTAAGCACCCCTGTAAAGCCTAAAGATGCTCATTGGACTTTGGGCCCCTTAGCGCAGTTAGGCTGCAAAAAAGTGCCACACATGTGGTATTGCTGTACTCAGGAGAAGTAGTATAATGTGTTTTGGGGTGTATTTGTACACATACCCATGCTGGGTGGGATAAATATCTCCGTAAATGACAATTTTTTTATTTTTTTTACACACAATTGTCAATTTATAGAGATATTTCTCCCACCCAGCATGGGTATGTGGAAAAATACACCCCAAAACACATTATACTACTTCCCCTGAGTACGGCGATACCACATGTGTGGCACTTTTTTGCACCCTAACTGCACTAAGGGGCCCAAAGTCCAATGAGTACCTTTAGGATTTCACAGGTCATTTTGAGAAATTTCGTTTCAAGACTGCTCCTCACGGGGCCCCTAAAATGCCAGGACAGTATAGGAATCTCACAAATTACCCCATTTTAGAAAGAACACACCCCAAGGTATTCCATTAGGAGTATGGTGAGTTCATAGAAGATTTTTTTTTTTCACAAGTTAAAGTGAAGGAGTAGTCTTGAAACCAAATGTCGCAAAATGACCTGTGAAATCCTAAAGGTACTCATTGGACTTTGGGCCCCTTAGCGCACTTAGGGTGCAAAAAAGTGCCACACATTTGGTACCGCCGTACTCAGGAGAAGTAGTATAATGTGTTTTGGGGTGTATTTTTACACATACAGATGCTAGGTGGGAGAAATATCTCTGTAAATGACAATTATTTGATTTTTTTTACACACAATTGTCCATTTACAGAGAGATTTCTCCCACCCAGCATGGGTATGTATAAAAATACACCCCAAAACACATTATACTACTTCTTCTGAGTACGGCGATACCACATGTGTGACACTTTTTTGCAACCTAGGTGCGCTAAGGGGCCTAACGTCCTATTCACAGGTCATTTTGAGGCATTTGGATTCTAGACTACTCCTCACGGTTTAGGGCCCCTAAAATGCCAGGGCAGTATAGGAACCCCACAAATGACCCCATTTTAGAAAGAAGACACCCCAAGGTATTCCGTTAGGGGTATGGTGAGTTCATAGAAGATTTTTTTTTGTCACAAGTTAGCAGAAAATGACACTTTGTGAAAAAAAAACAATACATATCAATTTCCGCTAACTTGTGACAAAAAATTAAATCTTCTATGAACTCACCATACTTCTAACGGAATACCTTGGGGTGTCTTCTTTCTAGAATGGGGTCATTTGTGGGGTTTAGAGTTGGGCCGAACCTCCGATTTTAGGTTCGCGAACCGGGTTCGCGAACTTCCGCGGAAGGTTCGGTTCGCGTTAAAGTTCGTGAACCGCAATAGACTTCAATGGGGATGCGAACTTTGAAAAAAAAAAAATAATTATGCTGGCCACAAAAGTGATGGAAAAGATGTTTCAAGGGGTCTAACACCTGGAGGGGGGCATGGCGGAGTGGGATACACGCCAAAAGTCCCCGGGAAAAATCTGGATTTGACGAAAAGCAGCGTTTTAAGGGCAGAAATCACATTGAATGCTAAATGACAGGCCTAAAGTGCTTTAAAACATCTTGCATGTGTATACATCAATCAGGTAGTGTAATTAAGGTACTGCTTCACACTGACACACCAAACTCCACTGAACAGAACAGGTATGCAGTGGCGGGTTCACTAAACAGGTATACAGTGGCGGGTCCACTGAACAGAACAGGTATGCAGTGGCGGGTTCACTAAACAGGTATACAGTGGCGGGTCCACTGAACAGAACAGGTATGCAGTGGCGGGTTCACTGAACAGGTATGCAGTGGTGGGTTCACAGAACAGGTATGCAGTGGCAGCAGGATCACTGAACAGGTATGCAGTGGTGGGTGGGTTCACAGAACAGGTATGCAGTGGTGGGTTCACAGAACAGGTATGCAGTGGCAGGATCACTGAACAGGTATGCAGTGGTGGTGGGTGGGTTCACAGAACAAGTATGCAGTGGCAGGATCACTGAACAGGTATGCAGTGGTGGGTGGGTTCACAGAACAGGTATGCAGTGGCAGCAGGATCACTGAACAGGTATGCAGTGGTGGGTGGGTTCACAGAACAGGTATGCAGTGGCAGGATCACTGAACAGGTATGCAGTGGTGGTGGGTGGGTTCACAGAACAGGTATGCAGTGGCAGGATCACTGAACAGGTATGCAGTGGCAGGATCACAGTACAGGTATGCAGTGGGCTGAGGGCTCACTGAACAGAACAGGTATGCAGCCAGGAAGAAGTTAAGCCTAACTAATCTTTCCCTATATGAGAGACTGCAGCAGCTCGCCCTACTCTCACTAATGCAGGCACACGAGTGGCCGTAATGGCCGCCGCTGCCTGCCTTATATAAGGGGGGTGGGGCTCCAGGGGCTAGTGTAGCCTAATTGGCTACACTGGGCCTGCTGACTGTGATGTAGAGGGTCAAAGTTGACCCTCAGGTGCATTATGGGGCGAACCGAACTTCTTCCGCAAAACGTTCGCGTGCGGTACCCGCACGCGAACCACCGTTCGGCCCAACTCTAGTGGGGTTCCAATACTGCCCTGGCATTTTAGGGGCCCTAAACCGTGAGGAGTAGTCTTGAACCCAAATGTCTCAAAATGACCTGTGAAATCCTAAAGGTACTCATTGGACTTTGGGCCCCTTAGCACAGTTAGGCTGCAAAAAAGTGTCACACATGTGGTATCGCCGTACTCAGAAGAAGTAGTATAATGTGTTTTGTGGTGTATTTTTACATATAACCATGCTGGGTGGGAGAAATATCTCTGTAAATGACACATTTTTTATTTTTTTTACACACAATTGTCCATTTACAGAGAGATTTCTCCCACCCAGCATGGGTATGTGTAAAAATACACCACAATACACATTATACTACTTCTCCTGAGTATGGCGATACTACATGTGTGACACTTTTTTGCAGCCTAGGTGCGCTAAGGGGCCCAACGTCCTATTCACAGGTCATTTTGAGGCATTTGTTTTCTAGACTACTCCCCACGGTTTAGGGCCCCTAAAATGCCAGGGCAGTATAGGACCCCACAAGTGACCCCATTTTAGAAATACGACACCCCAAGGTATTCCGTTAGGGGTATGGTGAGTTCATAGAAGATTTTATTTTTTGTCACAAGTTAGTGAAAAATGACACTTTGTGAAAAAAACAATAAAAATCCAATTTCCGCTAACTTTTGACAAAAAATAAAATCTTCTAAGAACTCATCATACACCTAACAGAATACCTTGGGGTGTCTTCTTTCTAAAATGGGGTCACTTGTGGGGTTCCTATACTGCCCTGGCATTTTACGGGCCCAAAACTGTGAGTAGTCTGGAAACCAAATTTCTCAAAATGACTGTTCAGGGGTATAAGCATCTGCAAATTTTGATGACAGGTGGTCTATGAGGGGGCAAATTTTGTGGAAACGGTCATAAGCAGGGTGGCCTCTTAGATGACAGGATGTATTGGGCCTGATCTGATGGATAGGAGTGCTAGGGGGGTGACAGGAGGTGATTGATGGGTGTCTCAGGGGGGCGGTTAGAGGGGAAAATAGATGCAATCAATGCACTTGGGAGGCGATCGGAAGGGGATCTGAGGGGGATCTGAGGGTTTGGCCGAGTGATCAGGAGCCCACACGGGGCAAATTAGGGCCTGATCTGATGGGTAGGTGTGCTAGGGGGTGACAGGAGGTGATTTATGGGTGTCTCAAGGTGTGATTAGAGGGGGGAAATAGATGCAAGCAATGCACTAGCGAGGTGATCAGGGCTGGGGTCTGAGGGCGTTCTGAGGTGTGGGCGGGAGATTGGGTGCCCGCAAGGGGCAGATTAGGGTGTAATCTGATGGGTAACAGTGGCAGGTGGGGATAGGGGGTGATTGATGGGTAATTAGTGGGTGTTTAGAGGAGAGAAGAGATGTAAACACTGCACTTGGGAGGTGATCTGATGTCGGATCTGCGGGTGATCTATTGGTGTGGGTGGGTGATCAGATTGCCCGCAAGGGGCAGGTTAGGGGCTGATTGATGGGTGGCAGTGACAGGGGGTGATTGATGGGTGGCAGTGACAGGGGGTGATTGATAGGTGATTGACAGGTGATCAGTGAGTTATTACAGGGAATAACAGATGTAAATATTGCACTGGCGAATTGATAAGGGGGGGTCTGAGGGCAATCTGAGCGTGTGGGCGGGTGATTGGGTGCCCGCAAGGGGCAGATTAGGGTCTAATCTGATGGGTAACAGTGACAGGTGGTGATAGGGGGTGATTGATGGGTAATTAGTGGGTGTTTAGAGGAGAGAATAGATGTAAACACTGCGCTTGGGAGGTGATCTGATGTCGGATCTGCGGGCGATCTATTGGTGTGGGTGGGTGATCAGATTGCCCGCAAGGGGCAGGTTAGGGGCTGATTGATGGGTGGCAGTGACAGGGGGTGATTGATGGGTGGCAGTGATAGGGGGTGATTGACAGGTGATCAGTGGGTTATTACAGGGAAGAACGGATGTAAATAATGCACTGGCGAATCGATAAGGGGGGGTTTGAGGGCAATCTGAGCGTGTGGGCGGGTGATTGGGTGCCCGCAAGGGTCTAATCTGATGGGTAACAGTGACAGGTGGTGATAGGGGGTGATTGATGGGTGATTGATGGGTAATTAGTGGGTGTTTAGAGGAGAGAATAGATGTAAACGATGGATTTGGGATGCGATCTGATGTCGGATCTGCGGGCGATCTATTGGTGTGGGTGGGTGATCAGATTGCCCGCAAGGGGCAGGTTAGGGGCTGATTGATGGGTGGCAGTGACAGGGGGTGATTGACGGGTGATTGACAGGTGATTGACAGGTGATTGACAGGTGATCAGGGGGGATAGATGCATACAGTACACAGGGGGGCGAGGGTCTGGGGGGTCTGGGGAGAATCTGAGGGGTGGGGGTGATCAGGAGGGAGCAGGGGGCAGTTTAGGGACTAAAAAAAAAAATAGCGTTGACAGATAGTGACAGGGAGTGATTGATGGGTGATTAGGGGGGTGATTGTGTGCAAATGGTGGTCTGGGGGGTGGGCAGGGGGGGTCTGAGGGGTACTGTGGGCGATCAGGGGGCAGGGGGGGGCAGATCAGTGTGTTTGGGTGCAGACTAGGGTGGCTGCAGCCTGCCCTGGTGGTCCCTCGGACACTGGGACCACCAGGGCAGGAGGCAGCCTGTATAATACACTTTGTAAACATTACAAAGCGTATTATACGCTTCCTATCCGGGGATCGTCGGGTTAACAACCCGCCGGCGCTTCCGATTGGCCGGCGGGTTGACGTCGCGGGTGGGCGGTGCCTATTGCCGGCGGATGCGCGCGCATCCCAGCGCGCGATCCCCGGCCAAAGAGTGCCCCAGGACCTGACGCCATTCTGCGTTACGTGGTCCTGGGGCTGCCACTTTGCCGCCGCCAATATGAAGTAGGCGGTCGGCAAGTGGTTAAGTCAGCCATTTTAGATCCAACTTTTTTTTTTCAATAGGAAGAGGGTCATGTGACACATCAAACTTATTGGGAATTTCACAAGAAAAACAATGGTGTTGGATTCAAAATGCAACCCTGTATATATAAGGAAATTGACAATCTACGACTACCACACACCATTCAACTTTCATAAAAATTGATCAGAAAAATCCAGCACTCCTCATTTTTTTATCGAATAAATATGGGAAATCCGATCAATTTCTCGATCGAATTAAAAAAAAAATGTTCGATTTTTTGGAAAATCCAATTGTTTTTATCGAATTGCCGTAAAATTGGATCATTTTATTGTATCGTGTGTGGCCACCTTTAGTATTAGGTAGCCAGAAGTACACTCAATATGAAGTAGTTAGAGGTGCCCCCAAGTACTGGGTAGCTAAAAGAACCTCAGTATTAAGTGGCTAGAGGTGCCCCTGACTGAAGGAAGATCTCACCAGTGGAATGCAGAGAGCCGGGTGAGTAACCTCTCATTTACACTCTCTTCAGGACTCTACATAGGGAAGGAGAGCGAGAGGCGCTAGGAGAGGGGAGTGAGCCACCTTTCCATCATCAGGCACCTGTAGGCATATGCCTACAGTGCCTTAAGGTAAATCCGGACCTAATTGTGGCTAACAGTGGCTTTGTAACCTGTACAACTGATTCTGGGTGAATTAACGCTTTATTGAGTTAAGCTCCCTTAATAAGTTAGTTGTCCTATATTTTGTAGAAGCCATCACCAGTATTTACAACTGAAGCAGGAAATGTAACACACACACACACACACACATTAAGTTTCCCAGCAATGACATAATATTACCGTATGTGTGGAAGATGGGTGTTTTCTTTATGAGAATGCCACATTACTACGTGCCAAAATTATAAAGGGGATTTTTTCCTGCCTTGCCACTCCTTTAATAAGAAAGCTGACAAGGGCACAGCAATTGCCCAACTGGTATATTACATCAGTTCCATGGAAAACAAGTGCAATTAAATTAAGCAACTTTTCAAAACAGAAAAAGTATTCCAATAATTAAACTTTCCAGACGGCAATGCATATTATTAGTTCCCCTTCTCATTTGTAAGGCTGCATGATTTACTTATCAATGTATCTAAGCACGCCGCAGCTGGAGAGCAATGGATTATAAACAGCTTAAAAGTGAGGACCGCAGGGAGCTGCAGAGGAAATGAGGCTTACTGCCAGAACAAGAGAAGCACACTTCACTTCCAGACGTGTATTCACAGCAACAGCTCTACCTAGGAAAATATATCCACGCCAGACCTACTGTCACCTCCAGCTTCTCTGCTCATAGACAGCCATGTATGTGCAGGTGCAATCCAGCTTTACAGAGGCAAGGCTATTGGCTGGCTGTCACATATATGTCAGACTACTTCTGTCAACTATGTATTGCTGTAGGAAAGCAGGGAGCAATATGCGTTTTTAAATCTTTTTATCGTGGAAAGATAGAAACAAACAGCATGTTACATGTTTTTCATGAGCACATGTCTTCAGGCCGGATTTTCCATAAGGCACTGTAGGCACATGCCTACAGGCGCCTTATGTGGGAGAGACAGCCGCTCTCCTCAGATCACTGACCGCAAGAGCTTACAGTCTAATTCCTGCAACATATCACTAACCTCAGACACTTACACCCCAATCCTTGTGTCGTGCCACTAAAGAAGATATGAGACAGTGATTAGAGTGTAAGATTCTAAGGACAATTAGTGACATAAGTCACTAAATCCCGCCCTGCATGTCTTTTAAAAATTCAGCCACTTTTTATAAAAATAATATAGCACTTAATTGGTCTACACATCAATTATTTGCAATGAAGCAGAGCATAGCTGATGCTAACATTGAATCAATGATCGTGGTCATGAAACTTACTGTGCTATGAGAAAAATAAAGTAGAACAATATTGAAAACCAAACCATAATCCAACAAATTGCAAATGTATGTAATTGTACAGTATCACTCTCTGCTGTGTTCTCTACTCTTCCCAGACCTCCAGGTGGTTGTTTAGAAAAGTTATAGTAGTGTTCCCTGTAAACTCATTTAAGGGATTTGCTTCAATATACACCTTAATTAATAATGTTCCTATATATTCTAATTGGTTTATTAAATGTTGGGTAAAAGAATTATCAAGATCTTATGAAATCAGCAGATGCGAGCTATCAATATATCTCACAGGTTGTCACATTGACCATAGAGAACTATTTCAAAAGCTTTTGATGAGATGGTTTCTAATGCTTCATACACACTTGAGATAAAAGTCTTTGGAAAAGGCAAGATCACAGACCAATTTTACCCCATTCCATGTAGTATGAGAGCCATACTCTACACAGTCTATTCTATGGAGCTGCAATCCCCTTCAGATAAAATCTTTGCAAGATGCTGCCAGGGCCGGCCCTAGACTTTTTGCCGCCTGAGGCAAATTTTGAAAAAAATGTTGCTGCTCCCCCCCCCCCCCCCACGCCGCCGCCGCCGAGCTGGAGGGGTAGCGGGCAGGACGGGGGGCAACGGGCGGGATCACTCACCTCTTCCTCATTGAGCGTGCGCTCCACTGTCGACACTTCCTGCGGCGTAGCAGGAAGTGACGTCAGTGGAGCGCACGCTGGAACAAGGAAGAGGTGAGTGATCCCCGCCCGTTGCCTCTTACAATGCAGCCAGCGACGTAACTCTTTAAAACAGGAGGGGGGCGGAGGACAGGGGGCCCAGGAGAGGGAGGGGGGTCCGACCCCCCTCCCCGCCGCTAGGCACAATACCCCCTTCCTGCCCGCTATCCCCTCCAGCTCGGGTGGCTCCCCCACACCCACGGGGTGGGTGCCGCCCCCCCCAGAGGTGCCGCCTTAGGGCAAAGGTTTCACGCCGCCTCATGGGCTGGCCGGCCCTGGATGCTGCACACAAAGATGCCCGTACACACTCAAGAGATCATTATCTGCAAAAGATCTGCTCTTGCAAAAGATCCATTCCTGCAAAATGCATTCATCATACACACCTTGTTTAACAGACTTCATCTGCATATCTGGCAATCATCTGGAGATCTGAAAATCCATCCTGGTGGATCTGATCTGCAGATGATTGTCTGTTAAACTAGGTGTGTATGAGGATCTGCAGATATCATAGACTATGAATGCATTTTGCAGGAACGGATCTTTTGCAGGAACAGATCTTTTGCAGATAATGATCTTTTGAGTGTTTATGGGCATCTTTGTGTGCAGCATCCTGCAAAGATTTCATCTGACGGGGAGTGCAGCTCCATAGAATAGACCGCGTAGAGTATGGCTCTCATACTACATGGAAGGGGGTAAAATTGGTCTGTGATCTTTCCTTTTCCAAAGACTTTTATCTCAAGTGTGTATGAAGCACACCCCAAGAAAGACTCTCATTCAAAATGTGCCAAATCATCAAGTCATGCAAAGATTATCCAGTGTGTGTGGAAGTCTTTAGAAAAAACCCTCCACACATTGCTGACCCTCCTATAATTAAGTTCCCCTTAAAACTTTTCAAGAGTTTGCAGACAGGGCCGGCCTTAGGTTTCCCAGCGCCCTGAGCGAAACCTGATTTGGTGCCCCTCCTTCATCCTTTTGATGCACGCACACACGCACACACACACACAGGCCCATATGCAATTCACCTTTTCTCCTGAGTTACCCCCTAGGACAATGGTTCCCAACCTTTTTGAAGTTCTGACACATCATGCCAAATGCTCAGATCTCCTTGACACATCACATATGTATAATAGAAAAATACTAATAACCAGGGGCGTCGCTAGCCCTATTTTGGGGGGGCACGTGCCCCCAATCTGTCCTGGGGTGCCACGGATCTCTTTGCGCCGCCACCCCCTCTGTCAGCGGCTCCCTCCAGCCGCCGCCGCGTCACTCAGACCTCAGGATCAGGCGGCGAGCCGGCGACCAATCGTGCGGGCGCTAGGACCCAGCGCCCGCACTGATATGCGGAAGTGACATCACTTCCGCATATCGAGCGGGTGCGTCCGGCGCCCGCTAGTACTGGTCGGGTCGCCGCTGATCCTGAGGTCTGACTACACTGCCAGGTGAAGGGGGAGCGGCGGCGGCTAGAGGGGGGGGGGGCTCCCTGTCAATCACTCACTACCTAATGGGGCTCCCTGTCACTCACTCACTACCTAAAGGGCCTCCCTGTCACTCACTCACTTCCTAAAGGGGCTCCCTGTCACTCACTCACTACCTAATGGGGCTCCCTGTCACTCACTTACTACCTAAAAGGGCTCCCTGTCACTCACTCACTACCTAAAGCGGCTCCCTGTCACTCACTCACTACCTAATGGGGCTCCCTGTCACTCACTCACTACCTAAAGGGGCTCCCTGGCACTCACTCACTACCTAAAGGGGCTCCCTGTCACTCACTCACTACCTAAAGGGGCTCCCTGTCACTCACTCACTGCCTAAAGGGGCTCCCTGTCACTCACTCACTACCTAAAGGGGCTCCCTGGCATTCACTCACTCACTACCTAATGGGGCTCCCTGTCACTCACTCACTACCTAAAGGGGCTCCCTGTCACTCACTCACTACCTAAAGGGGCTCCCTGGCACTCACTCACTACCTAAAGGGACTCCCTGTCACTCACTCACTGCCTAAAGGGCCTCCCTGTCACTCACTCACTACCTAAAGGGGCTCCCTGGCATTCACTCACTACCTACCTAAAGGGGCTCCCTGTCACTCACTCACTGCCTAATGGGGCTCCCTGTCACTCACTCACTACCTAAAGGGGCTCCCTGTCACTCACTCACTACCTAAAGGGGCTCCCTGTCACTCACTCACTACCTAAAGGGGCTCCCTGGCACTCACTCACTGCCTAAAGGGGCTCCCTGTCACTCACTCACTGTCTAAAGGGGCTCCCTGTCACTCACTCACTACCTAAAGGGGCTCCCTGGCACTCACTCACTGCCTAATGGGGCTCCCTGTCACTCACTCACTACCTAAAGGGGCTCCCTGTCACTCACTCACTACCTAAAGGGGCTCCCTGGCACTCACTCACTACCTAAAGGGGCTCTCTGTCACTCACTCACTGCCTAAAGGGCCTCCCTGTCACTCACTGACACTCAGTGACAGGGAGCCCCTTTAGGTAGTGAGTGAGTGACAGGGAGCCCCTTTAGGTAGTGAGTGAGTGCCAGGGAGCCCCTTTAGGCAGTGGCCTAAAGGGGCTCCCTGGCACTCACTCACTACCTAAAGGGGCTCCCTGTCACTCACTTACTACCTAAAGGGGCTCCCTGTCACTCACTCACTGCCTCAAGGGGCTTCCTGTCACTCACTCACTACTTAAAGGGGCTCCCTGTCACTCACTCACTGCCTAAAGGGGCTCCCTGTCACTCACTCACTGCCTAAAGGGGCTCCCTGTCACTCACTCACTGCCTAAAGGGGCTCCCTGTCACTCACTCACTGCCTAAAGGGGCTCCCTGTCACTCACTCACTACCTAAAGGGGCTCCCTGTCACTCACTCACTGCCTAAAGGGGCTCCCTGTCACTCACTCACTCCCTAATGGGGCTCCCTGTCACTCACTCACTACCTAACGGGGCTCCCTGTCACTCACTCACTGCCTAAAGGGGCTCCCTGTCACTCACTTACTGCCTAAAGGGGCTCCCTGTCACTCACTCACTGCCTAAAGGGGCTCCCTGTCACTCACTCACTACCTAAAGGGGCTCCCTGTCACTCACTCGCAGTGCGCCCCCACCCCCAATAAAATGCCCTCAGACTACTGTAAGTATAGGTAGGTGGAATTTTTTTTTTCAAAAAGACCTTATACTTTTTGAGAAAATTGATTTTAAAAGTTCAAAAAAAACCCTGATACATTTAAATGCCAGTCAATGACAGATTGTGGGAAATATTTCCCAGCAGTTAATAGCAAAGGCCCCTTACATCCTAGCAACACCAAATTTGCAGGATATGTTAAAAAGATAGTGGGAAACAATATTTAAAAAAAAAAAAAAAATGTTTATTTTGGGGGAATGTTCTGAGTGTGGGAAATCTGAAAAAAAATGGCGTGGGGTCCCCCTTTCTGAGTCTCTGTAACCCCTTGTCCCCCATGCAGGCTAGGATAGCCAGAATGTGGAGAACCGGCAGACTGGGGCTTCGCACCCTAAGCTATACCAGCCCGCATGGTCCATGGTATGGGGGGCTCCGGGGGAGAGGGGAGGCCAAGCTTTCCCCTCTCCCCCCAAGCCCTTGTCCAATCCATGGACAAGGGGCTCTTCCCCACCTCTGGTGCCCCAGGAGGAGGTGGGGCGACGACTCCCTGGGGGGGTTCATGGTGGCATCTGGGAGTCCCCTTTAAGAAGAAGAACCCAGATGCCCACCCCCCTCCCAGGAGAAATGAGTATAGGGGTACAAAGTATCCCTTACCCATTTCCACAAAGGGTTAAATGAAATAAAAACACAACCACGAAGTATTTTAATATTCTTAATTAACCAGAAATACTTACCTGTACCTTTAAAAAAAAATTTCTCATGCCCATATCCTCGGTAAATGATCCCACGAATACAGTATCCTCCAATCTTGCGATCTTCAATCACCTTGATTGAAGATCTCCCATGGCAATTAGCTATACTATACCTTTATAATGAGTCGGTTCTTTTTGTATTGAAATTTTCTAGCATTGTAGGGACTCTTAGGGGGCTCAGGACTGGTGAGTTTCGGGCCCCTAACCCAAAGAGATCATAGCCTAGGGTCACAAAAACCTGTTTGTTTTTGCAATGGTACTGGTGGGGATTCTGATGAACATAAATCGCAGCCATGGCCGTTAGCAAAGTCTGAATCTCACGACATGTTGCATGCAGGTAGAAGGCATATTGTTGTACTTGCACTCCAATTTTGGGTTCCCTACATCTCTGCAAACCAGAGTTACGGGGGTGCAAAAGTGCTAAAATCCCCCATAGGCTTTCATTGGGGCCTAGGTTTTGAGGGTACAAAAGCACAGGTTTCTGCCGAACGGTAAGGTAAGGGCCCGAAACTCACCAGTCTTGAGCCCCCTTAAACTCCCTACAAAGTCTGAAAATTTGGGGCTGCTCAGCCGCAATGTTCGGCAGAAACCTGCGCTTTTGTACCCTCAAAACGCAGGCCCCAGTGAAAGCCTATGGGGGATTTTAGCATTTTTGGTACTGGGAGTGGTGACGAACATAAATCGCAGCCATGGCCGTTAGCAAAATCTGAATCTCACGACATGTCGCATGCAGGTAGAAGGCAACTCCAATTTTGGGTTCCCTACATCTCTGCAAACCAAAGTTATGGGGGTGCAAAACTGCTAAAATCCCCCATAGGCTTTCATTGGGCCTCCTATTTCACTTTCCAAAATCTCAAATTTTTTCAAAGGGCGATGGCTCAGCAGTGGCAAATTTTCTAGCATTGTAGGGACTCTTAGGGGGCTCATGACTGGTGAGTTTCGGGCCCCTAGGCCTAAGAGGTCATAGCCTAGGATCACAAAAACCTGTTTATTTTTGCAATGGTACTGGTGGGGATTCTGACGAACATAAATCTCAGCCATGGCCGTTACCAAAGTCTGAATCTCACGACATGTCGCATGCAGGTAGAAAGCATATTGTTGTACTTGCACTCCAATTTTGGGTTCCCTACATCTCTGCAAACCAGAGTTACGGGGGTGCAAAAGTGCTAAAATCCCCCATAGGCTTTCATTGGGGCCTAGGTTTTGAGGGTACAAAAGCACAGGTTTCTGCCGAACGGTAAGGGCCCAAAACTCACCAGCCCTGAACCCCCTTAAACTCCCTACAAAGCCTGAAAATTTGGGGCTGCTCAGCCGCACCGTTCGGCAGAAACCTGCGCTTTTGTACCCTCAAAACCCAGGCCCCAATGAAAGCCTATGGGGAATTTTAGCATTTTTGGTACTGGGAGTGGTGACGAACATAAATCGCACCCATGGCCGTTAGCAAAATCTGAATCTCACGACATGTCGCATGCAGGTAGAAGGCAACTCCAATTTTGGGTTCCCTACATCTTTGCAAACCAAAGTTACGGGGGTGCAAAAGTGCTGAAATCCTCCATAGGCTTTCATTGGGCCTCCTATTTCACTTTCCAAAATCTCAAATTTTTTCAAAGGGCGATGGCTCAGCAGTGGCAAATTTTCTACTATTGTAGGGACTCTTAGGGGGCTCATGACTGGTGAGTTTCGGGTCAAAGAGGTCATAGCCTAGGGTCACAAAAACCTGTTTGTTTTTGCAATGGTACTGGTGGCAATTCTGACGAACATAAATCACAGCCATGGCCGTTAGCAAAGTCTAAAGCTCATGACATTTGGCATGCAGGTAGAAGGCATATTGTTGTACTTGCACTCCAATTTTGGGTTCCCTACATCACCGCAAACCAAAGTTACGGGAGTGCAAAAGTGCTAAAATCCCCCATAGGCTTTCATGGGGGCCTAGGTTTTGAGGGTACAAAAGCGCAGGTTTCTGCTGAACGGTAAGGTAAGGGCTTGAAACTTACCAGCCCCGAGCCCCCTTAAACTCCCTACAAAGCCTGAAAATTTGGTGCTGCTCAGCCGTACCGTTCAGCAGAAACCTGCGCTTTTGTACCCTCAAAACCTAGGCCCCAATGAAAGCCTATGGGGGATTTTAGCACTTGAAATAAAATAAATGCCCATTTATTGAATAGCAGAAGAAATATTTCTATTCTGCAAAGTGTAGTATAAGACCAATACCTTGCCATACATCAATAAAAAATGAGAATAAAATAAAACTCAAACTGTAACTCAGAAAATGCCAGGTTGCTCCCCCACCACCACCACGCCATCTATCACCAAGCGCCTCACCAATTGTACTTAAAGGAGTCATCAATCAGCTAATGCTATCCCGAGTACTACTTACCCAGGGCTTTCTCCAGCCCCTGGCAGCCGCAATGTCCCTCACCACAGCTCCACTCTCTGCCGCTGGCCCCCGGTCCCCGACGGTGCATAGGATGACCTCCAAGTCATCACCTACTGTGCCTGTGGGAGCGCCACTGTCATTCACTTCTACATGGTCCGGAGTGTGTTGCGCAGGTGCAGTAGTTCTGAGTCTGTGTAGTACATTCTGGACCACGTGGAGGTGATTGACAGCGACGCTCGTGCAGGCACAGTAGAGGACACCTGGTGAGGCACCGTCGGGGACTGGAAGCCAGCGGTGGAGAACGGAGCTGCGGCGAGGGACACAGTGGCTGCCAGGACCTGGAGGAAGCCCTGGGTAAGTAGGATTCTGGGTAGCATTAGTTGCTTGATGACTCCAAATCTGTCTATCTCACGTCATTCTGTCTAAGGTTCAAAGTGCACTATTGGTAAGAGGAGAGTTAAGTGCAGCCCCCTCTTCCATGCGTTTCATCCATGTACTGTAGCTCCTCTCTTTTATTATTAGCTCCCTTGGACATTAGTTTCCGTTTTTCATGTGTGACTCCCCATTTTCAGCCTCCTTTTTCATATGTAGCAACTCCTCTTTCATGCTCAGGGGCCCCCTTCTGCTGCAGCCGCTCAAGGCCCGGGCCATGGTGGCCTTTCCAAAAAATCCAGCCCTCCTTACACACGGCACATGGTAAATCAGTTTCTCTTCACAATCCAGGATGTGGAGTCCTAATGATTTTTTTTCAGCAACATCTGCAGGAAAGTACAAGAGACGTTTTCAAATAACTAAAATAAATAAGATGCGATGAACTTAGAAACATCAAACAGAGATCAGAGAGCATCACTGCTGCATGACCTGTGCTGCAAGACATATTTTATAAAGCAATGTATACTTTGAATGCATATAGTAAAATGAATAACTACATCAGAGCAAACAGTTCCTAATCCGAGCAAATATTCACTCAGCTTCATCCAAGTAGGCAGCAGCTGGTTAACAGGTTGTTGGAATGTAGCGACAGCCGTATGAGGTGATTTCAGCTTCCAAAGGGAAGGGATAAGTATTTTCTCAATTTCCCTCAAACAATTTTTAATTGAGTAGTTGTGGAAATATAATTACACTTTGGTTTAAATTCATTTTGAAGTGCTGCTCAACTTTCATTAAAAATCAATTTATCATATGTAGTACAAGTAATTTTTCTGTGTTAATGTGATTCAAAATTACTTTTCCATTTGCATTTGCAGCCAGCATGTTTTTCTAAAATTGTCAGGAAGTTCACATTGCAACCATGGTGACAATACAGTTTTATGTACAGAGCATCTCCAGATTTCCACTTTGATGCATGAATAATTTGTTGCACACAAAAGAAAATCAAATTGTAACGTTCTCAGATACCACAAACAGCCTTCCTGCCACAGGGAAGAAAGGCAGTATTGTTTCTCTTCTTCTTACAGTAAACTGACACGACACTTCCACGTAACATTTCTTGATAGGTTTGCATTGCTCTAGTGCATGAGTGTCAAACTCAAATACAAAGTGGGCCAAAATTGAACACCAAGTCACGGGCCGCCAACATCAATGTCTAGTGGCCACCTCCTTCCCTGATAAAATTTCCAGGTGTTTTGTGGCTTCCTTCCTCCCCTATGAAGTTCCTTGGTGTCTAGTGCCTCCCTCCCTCCCTTATACAGTTCCATGGAGTCTAGTGGTCCCCACCCCCCTTTACAGTTCTCTGATGTCTAATTCCTCCTTGCACCCCTATACAGCTCCCTGGTGTCTATACCCCCCCTCCCCCATCCTTCCCCTATGGAGTTTCCTGGTGTCTAGTGCTTAAACCCTCTGTCCTCCATATGGCTACCCTGGTGATCTAGGGTTTCACTTCCAATATAGATTCCCTGGTGGTCTCTAGTGGTCCAAACATATTGCAAACTGGGGAAACCACTTGCAGGCCAAATTTCATGGCTTTGTGGGCCAAATTGGCTTTGTGGGCCCAGAGTTTTACATTTACAGTACACTCTGGTGTGTATTAAGAAAGAGCTAAAGATCAAGAATAATGTTTGTTAAAATCTATAGAGTTCAATTGAACACTGCTTTTTTCAAGAACTGTTGAACAACTGAATTTGACATTAATAGCATTTGCTCACAACCAAATGAGGGTAGGAGTAAAGTGTTCCATGCTATAAATTCACAGTGAGACATTCTGAGTGTGACCAATGTTCCTTCCTTGCCACTCTGCCAGATATCAGAAGTGATTCATCCACTGAAATGTAACACTGGCTCTGGCTGCTGTCTACTGAGCATCTAAATAAAGTAGAAAGAGGGGAGATCCACTTTAATCCGATTCTGGGTTAATAGCCTAAAGCCCCTTACAGATGCTAGAGTAAACTCAGCAAAGTTGACCAGTCATAAACTCCATACAGAGAGTATCCTGGCTGGGAATTGTACTTCTGTTGTTGTATAGTAAGAGTGTTAGCCACTTAGCCTCCATGCTTTCAAATAACTAAAACTATTAAGAAGCAGGTACTTGAAGAACCAAATGGGAGCAGAGAGTGAGGGTATGGAAAAAAATCTAAATAGTAGATAGGCTTTAAAGCACACCTGAAGAGAGAGTCAGATGGAGGCTGCCATATTTATTTCCTTCTTAACAATACCAGTTGTCTGGCAGTCCTGCTGATCTCTTTGACTGCAGTACTGTCTAAATCACACACCTGAAACAAACATGCAGCTAATCCAATCAAACTTCAGTCAGAAACAGCTGATCTGCTTGCTTGTTCAGGATCTATGTCTATAAGTATTGTAGGCAGATGGTCAGCAGGACAGTCAGATTTGCCATACCGTTTAACTTATTTGAACAGAAACCTGTTTAAAAAATACCTGAAAGGAATAAATGGATTAACCGTCAGCAGAGCCATATTACGTGGCGGCACCAATAAGAACTGCATTCCACTCAACTGTTCTCACTGTAGGAAACCGTTTAAATCGATCCAAAAGATGCAGAGGGTGCACACTTCCAGTGTAAAGCAATTCCTTTATTTCCAAATAGTTAAAGCGAGTAGTCCTGGACAAACACCACAAGGATGAGAGGGATCACAAGGCAGTGAGAGGCGGGACAGCTGTTTCACGCTAACGCAATGTAACTCTTCTTCAGGAGGACATTTTTGTTTGATATGTAGAGAGGAGAAGATAAACTTCTGTTTGCTAATCAAAGAAAGGAGAAAGCTTCTGAATGACAAATGCGCTCTCATGTATTGTGCTTTCTGGTAACAGGTTATATGAGGTAACCAGGCATAATGGCCAAGTAACTCAATTGTGACTTGGGGACAACTGTGATTTTTAGAAGGTCTATGAGTGAAAGAGGATAGTAGCCATGTTTTTATTTCATATTATGTTAGACCAGGGATGTCCAAACTTTTTAGACCAAGGGCAATATCACTTGTATTGAGATAGCTTAGGGCCGAACTAGCAAAATAAAACACATTTTTTTCTGATTGCCCCTAGGTACAGGATGCCTATTTTAGTTTTGTCAAATAAAACATTTCCACAGGAAATAAACCATATGTCATATGTGCAATCAGCATGCCCCTTTAGTGTGCAATGGTGGCTGCTAGTGAGTGGCTACTGCTAGTGCTAGCATAGTGGCAACTGCTAATGAGTGACGGCTGCTGGCATAAGTGGCTGCCCGTCACTCATTAAGTCCAGGCCCTTGTATCTGTTCTTCCTCCCCCTCCATCGGCACTTCTGTAGCCATTTTCCACAGTCCCATCATAATCACTAAAGGACTACAAAAAATGGCTGACATTTTCCAGTGTATACTGAGTGTACACTCCGGTAGACATTTCGTTGTAGGACTATACTAATTCCTATGGGACTACAGGAGAGCATAGAGGGAGGCAGAGCAGGGGCACAGTCTGTCCGTAAACATTAATGCATGTGGCACCCCAGCAATGGCCTGCTAACTGCATGCAATTAAAATCTCACAAGAGCTTTGGGGGCCACTAGATAAGGCTTGACGGGCCACGTTTGGCCCTCAGAACAGACTTTGGACACCCCTGGTGTAGTCTGTAACTCTGCTTTTTTTCTCTTAAATTAATTTTATTGAGTGACATAAAAGGCAGAGAAGCAGAATATCTAACAATTCTCTAGATGTCTTCACGATAAACTACAATACATAACAATATGAGTGTCCTAATACAGTGATAAGCATTTAGTAGCAGGAAATAAGAACGGGGATGTAACTGAAATATATAGTATACACAGCTGCATTTTTCCAGCCTCCTCCATGACCTGCCTACATCAAAATTAGTCACCATGTCCTTCAAAAATTATAATATATTATAATGTGATATAGAGAATTGATTCTCCCTGGTTGTTTCAAGCCTGATTAAAGATGCTGCGACCCTTTGCTTAGGTCTGAATTATATAAATTCTTCTTCAAGCAAGCTGTAGAATGCCTTGCAATTTAAGATGGTTTAATAAATGGTTTCTGTTTACTTAGGGAAACTTGGTATGTGTCCTGAAATACACAGGTCAGACTCTCGTTAACAGAAAAATAATTTGTCTCCTCTGTTGCTTGTATCCAACCGATAGAATAGCTTTTCCATTGTGACTTTAGGTATATTATTGCTGGCTGCCTGTTTAAACAACAGTTTATATCCCTTTTCAGTGCTTACGACTGTATGCATGCGCGCACAAATGTGCACACATGCATACACGGCAAAGGTCACAGCTCCGTGCCTGCACACTCTGCGCTTGACACAGACCATGGACGCACCTTTTATTAGTTAAAATATGCTCACTTTAAATGCCCACTTTAAATTTGATGCCAGCAGCACACTGCAAAAGTATTTGGACGAGGGCAGCAAAATACTGGAATTGTGTAATGCTAAAAAAAAAAAAGAAAAACACCTGCTGGAAAATCTTACAACTAATATGGTTAATTGACAGCAGGCCAGTAATATGACTGGGTCTAAAAATGAAGCATCCCAGAGACGCTGAGTTTCTCAGAAGTAAGGATGAGGTATCCACCACTCTGTGAAACATTGCACAGGCAAAACAGTACAATAACTTAGAGGAAAAAATAAAAGATTAAGAGAATCCAGAGATATCTTTGTATATAAGGGCCAAGGCGGCAAGCCAATATTGGATAGCCACGATATTTGGGGCATCAATTGGCAAAGTGGAAAGACTAGCTCAATGGTTATCAGCACACAGGTCTGGGCATATCACTGCACGTGGCATGGGAAGCCTTACCATCCTTCAGATCAGATGTTTTTGTGGCTACACTTGTTATGTGACTCTTGTGAGATGGGCCCCCAGACCGTGAGGGTCACCAGCCAAAGGCAAGGAAAAGGGTCTGAACACTGGGGGGCCCCATCCAAGTTTTACTGGGGGGCCCATTATTTGAAGTTGCACCACTGCTTGCTGTGATTTCTGGATGGATCTCAAACACATATGCAAAATTCACATTATGTTCCAAAATAATTTGGTTACTGAGCACCACTATGACAGAGAAACAGACAGGAACTGCATTAAGTTTACACACAAAGTTATTATATAAGTGCACCAGTGAAGTAACCCAATAATGCTGACATACAGCAATATCCCAAAACACCACAATCACAATCCCCAAAACACCACAATCTATCTATTTAACTAACTAATGCAAATATATACAATATGCAGGATATATATACTGTATATATATACTGTATATATATAAATACAGAGGGTGCTGCAGCACACAACAGGAAAACAGTGACAGGGGCTCTTGATTACGCTTTAACACGTTTAAGCTAACCAACTGCGCCAAAGTGTCCCCGATCTGGTGAGTCCTACTCTAACCAGGCAAAAATGCTAGTTTTTATCAGCGTTCTAGTGGGAACCATGCCAAAAGCCCAGGGGTCAGTCAACCCCTGGGCTTTTGGCATGGTTCCCACTAGAACGCATAGATTGTGGTGTTTTTGTCACTGTTTTCCTGTTGTGTGCTGCAGCACCCTCTGTATTTATTTTTATATATATATATATATATATATATATATATATATATATATATATATAGTGCTGGACAAATCTGATGAAGAATTATAGTCAAAAACAAGCAAGGGTTTAGATAAATACAGATCAGAGTACAGGCAAAAGATCGATGTACGGGGCACAAGAGACGAGAGGCCAGGCAGCTCCTCAGGGCACAAGAGACGAAAGGCCAGGCAGCTCCTCAGGGCACAAGAGATGAGAGGCCAGGCAGCTCCTCTGGGCACAAGAGATGAGAGGCCAGGCAGCTCCTCAGGGCATAAGAGATGAGAGGCCAGGCAGCTCCTCAGGGCACAAGAGATGAGAGGCCAGGCAGCTCCTCTGGGCACAAGAGATGAAAGGCCAGGCAGCTCCTCAGGGCACAAGAGATGAGAGGCCAGGCAGCTCCTCAGGGCACAAGAGGCGAGAGGCCAGGCAGCTCCTCAGGGCACAAGAGGCATAAGAGATGAGAGGCCAGGCAGCTCCTCAGGGCACAAGAGGCAAGAGGCCAGGCAGCTCCTCAGGGCACAAGAGATGAGAGGCCAGGCAGTTCCTCAGGACACAGGAGACGAGAGGCCAGACAGCTCCTCAGGGCACAAGAGACAAGAGGCCAGGCAGCTTCTCAGGGCACAAGAGAGGAAAGGCCAGGCGGCTCCTCGGCAAGGATACTGAAGTTCTGACACTTGCTGAAAGCCAGATCAGTCTTTATAAACCCCATGGCCACTTGCAACTGGTTGAATAATTGGCAAAAGGGTGGTGGCCTCTGCTGATGGAAAAGAGTTCATACAAGTGACTCTGTGTGAATCCTGCTGGTGAGGTCAGGAACAACAACAAAATTCAGCAGAGAAAGTCATGCAGCAGCTGCCACCAACAAGTGGACAAAAGCATAACTTATTAGATATAACAGCCCGTTGAAAATCATTGCACTCTTTCCACCTAATGAAAAAACACCTTCACATTCAGAAAAAAGAGTCAAACTTGCAGATAAAAATTCAGACAACCTACCTTCATAGAGGAACATAACGCAACCTCCTCTTACCCGAGGCACACGAATTACGAAATTCATACACATGTCATCTGGAACGTTCCATCAGAACTAGAATGCCTGCCCCTAGTGGAAACGAACACTAAAATAATCACACTATAAAATGAAAAATATAACAAAGGAGAGCCACAACTGTTCATCAGTAGAAATCCTATATTAGATAGGAATGAGACAACATTTTACTCTCTACTCTCTCATTCACAAATAGAGATGGCTCGAACCTCTGATTTTCAGTTCGCGAACCTCGAACGCGAACTTCCGCAAGTTTGTGCGAACTTTTCGAACCGCAATAGACTTCAATGGGGATGCAAACTTTGAAAACTAGAAACATTTATGCTGGCCACAAAAGTGATGGAAAAGATGTTTCAAGGAGTCTAACATCTGAGTTTTTGCATGGCGGAATGGGATACACGCCAAAAGTCCTGGGGAAAAATCTGGATTTGACGCACACCAGCGTTTTAAGGGCAGAAATCACATTGCATGCTAAATTGGAGGCCTAAAGTGCTTTAAGCAAAACAGACAAATGATAAGCGCTCAAGGATGCACCTGAATTGTAAGCCATCAGCGGCAATGCAGAGCCCCCTAGGGCTGAATACATGCCTCTAATGCAAAACAGATGCAAAATTATGTGCTAAACTCTAATCTAAAAATTTGAGAGTGAATTTAAAACAGTGAAGGCAGCTAGCCACTAGTATACTTACATTTAATTTTGCACAGTGGGAGATATGGCAGCGCTTTCAAACAGACCTCATACCTGAATGGTTTAACTGCAATGGTGAGCAGAGCTCCAGAAACTGGACTATATTACACACCCAGCATACACTGCAGGCAAAGAGAGGGAGGGGGAATTAGTGATTAAGCTGCATCAGTGGGCAGAGCTCCAGAACCTGGACTATATTACACACCCTGCATCACTATAGACCAAGGGGGGGTGTTAGCTTCAGTGATAATTAGTGCACAAATTATGACCTAATAGACTTCCCCACGGCGGTGACGTACCCCCTTGGGGAAGACCTACCTCTAACCTAGCGATAAAAACATAATTCCTCGTGCTGCTATTCATAAATGGTATACACATTTCATAAGACAAGCAAAACAGACAAATGATAAGCGCTCAAGGATGCACCTCAAATTTTTAGATTAGAGTTTAGCACATAATTTTGCATCTGTTTTGCATTAGAGGCATGTATTCAGCCCTAGGGGGCTCTGCATTGCCGCTGATGGCTTACAATTCAGGTGCATCCTTGAGCGCTTATCATTTGTCTGTTTTGCTTGTCTTATGAAATGTGTATACCATTTATGAATAGCAGCACGAGGAATTATGTTTTTATCGCTAGGTTAGAGGTAGGTCTTCCCCAAGGGGGTACGTCACCGCCGTGGGGAAGTCTATTAGGTCATAATTTGTGCACTAATTATCACTGAAGCTAACACCCCCCCTTGGTCTATAGTGATGCAGGGTGTGTAATATAGTCCAGGTTCTGGAGCTCTGCCCACTGATGCAGCTTAATCACTAATTCCCCCTCCCTCTCTTTGCCTGCAGTGTATGCTGGGTGTGTAATATAGTCCAGTTTCTGGAGCTCTGCTCACCATTGCAGTTAAACCATTCAGGTATGAGGTCTGTTTGAAAGCGCTGCCATATCTCCCACTGTGCAAAACTAAAGTGCTTTAAAACATCTTGCATGTGTATACATCAACTAGGGAGTGTAATTAGAGTACTGCTTCACACTGACAGACCAAACTCACTGTGTAACGCACCGCAAACAGCTGTTTTAGTTGTGACGGCCGTGCTGGACTGGTGCGCACCATGGCGAGATTGCTCTTCCTCAGTGATATCAGGTAATGTCTGACTGCCTTATCAACTTTCGATGGTTCTTTCTCTACTGGTTCTTTCTGCTGGCTGTTCAGTACCTTTAACGAGAATCTGTTATGGAGGGCAAGTCTGCCATTCATTCAACTGTGTGAAACTTTCGATGGTACTTTCTCAGTACCACAACTGTGTGACTGATAAACATATTACTTTCTCAGTATCATGGTGACCACGGGTAATGGCCGGGGAATCAGGGTTTGATTCCAGTCCGGAGTGGGAGCCTGAGAAATGGCTACTACCACACATCCAAGGAAGGACCAATTGTGCTGTATAAGTAATGTACCTGCCCTGACCGTGTTTTGCAGACCAGGCATCTGTGGTCAGATGGACCCTTGACCCAATGCTGTGTGCCAGAGATGACACCACTTGCCTTTCAACTTCACGGTACAGTTTGGGTTTTGCCTTTTTGGAGAAATAATTGCGGCCTGGTATCTTCCACTGCGGTGTCCCAATGGCCACAAATTTTCGGAAGGCCTCAGAGTCCACCAGCTGGTATGGTAACAGCTGGCGAGCTAACAGTTCCGCCAAGCCAGCTGTTAGACGCCGGGCAAGGGGGTGACTGGCAGACATTGGCTTCTTCCGCTCAAAGATTGCCCTCACGGACACCTGGCTGCTGCTGTGGGCAGAGGAGCAGGAACCGCTCAAGGTGAGAGGCGGAGTGGAGGAGGGTGGCTGTGATTGTGAAGGTGCAAGGGAGAAAGCGGCTGAAGATGATGCACCTGAAGGAGAAAGAGGAGAAGGAGGGTGGCTTTGCTTTTGTGTGCTGCTTTTCCTCAGGTGGTCTTGCCATTGCAGTTTGTGCCTTTTCTCCATGTGCCTTCGTAAGACAGTTGTCCCTACGGGTCTTGGACTTTCTACGGCTCCATTTTTGGCGGAAGAGAGTACAGATGGCATTGCTCATATCTGAGGCAGACACACAAATGTGCGGCTGTCACACACACACACACACACAGGTACCGTGAACAGGTGCAGTGACTGGTGGTATATAACACTGCGTGCGCTCACATAGGTAGGTGCACTGAACAGGTATGCAGGGATTGGTATTACAAATGTGCAGCTGTCACACACACGGGTAGTCACTGAATGTGCTGGGCCTGGCAGTGGCACAGTAGGAATTACCAAGGGGCCAAGGGCCAGCACCTGCGACTGACTGACAGGGCTGTATATGCTACACAAGTGTCTGTGGGACACACACACAAAAAAGAATAGATCACAAGAACAACATTAGCTCTCAAAAAAGCTGTTCAGGAGTGCTTTTTAGCAATAAGTAAAAGCAAGGAGCAAGCTAACAAGCCTAACACAAGAGCCTAACTAAGTATTCCCTATGTCAGCAGGTTCTCTCCCTTCTCGACCTACTGCAGCCACACAAGTGAGTGAAATGGCTGATGCTGCCTGTGTCTTATAAGGGGGGGGGGGGGCTCCAGGAGGGAGTGTAGCCTGATTGGCTACCCTGTGTCTGCTGACTTTGATGTAGAGGGTCAAAGTTGACCCTCATGATGTAGTATAGGGGGCGGGTCGAGCTCGCATATAGTTCGCGGTTCACCGCGAACGCAAATAAGTTTACATGCGAACTGTTCAGGCCATCTCTATTCATAAACATCTATGGAGTATTGGTATAAGAAGAGGTTATGTAAAATAGAGTTAAACATACCACTGTCCCAAAGGTTTTCAAAGTGTTCCTGTCGCTTAGAGTGGACCCAAATTAAAAATACAAGATTTCAGAAATAAAATCTATTTTCTAAATTATAATAATAAATAGCAGCCTTTTTTCAGCTGCACGATGATAAATATAAAATATTTTACATTTATTGGAGAAACCCCTCCCTTCCTTTCAAATTGCCGGGACAAAATCCGGCAAAATGCTGGAGTAGATGGTGTCTGGCAAAGGAGGAATTGCTAATGGCTGCCCCCAGTACAACCCTAGTTATGAAAACAGAAGGGTGAAACTAAATATTTTTAATTAAAAAAAAATGTTTGGTTTGGGTCCGCTTTAATTCAAAATAAGCATATTTAATAAGAAACCACAAACAATAAGTTTTCTCTGCTGTAACATTTGGCTCTGTACTACTGTATTTGCAATGAAATATAATAGTTATATACTTGCAATTAAATATGCACATTTACATTCAAAGATATTTAAAATGAGAAGGTAGACAATCGAGAGCCCCCAATCGTGTATTATTGATAATGCAATGTAAATATGGTATGTCGTGACTAATACTCACAAGTATGGGTTGCCAAGACCAGGCAACCACTAAAAAAGCAAGAGGGGAGATTAGGCCTGTCCCCACTCAGGGTAAGAGGAAGTCGCTCTCCGTAGAACAAGAAAGAAGGGTGTTCACACCCATCCACCCGGTGGATAATTATCACCTAGAGTAGACAATACAATACAGAGGCGCCAACAGAGTAAAAGATTCAAGTTAAAAAAGGTATAACATGAGGGGCAAGGGTGGACTTACCTCTCCGACAAAAACACAACTATTGTACAAGATCAAGAAAAACAATATTTATTCTTATTCCAAAAACAGTTTGCAACATGTTTCACGGGTCTCAAGCCTGCTTCCTCAGGCAAAAATACACAAGGAGCAACTCTCAAGTTGTGCATGCTAGTGAAGAGCTTCACTAGTGCAACGATTGGTGTCAGCATGCAGAGAGAATCTGATTATTGGTGATCTGCAATATCACCAAGAATACAGATATATACCTGATTATTGATGATCTGCAGAATCACCGATAATACAGATATATTGCTAACCTCTGGACACCTGAAGCGTGTAAGTGTTTGGTGTAACAGTAGTAATTGGACCACCGGGGTAGCAGGTGGTCCAATGAGTAGAGACAGACTCTACTGCAGTCAAGGACTCCAGGAGAAGGAGACCCTGACTGATTTTGCAGCAGTGCCCCCTCTGAGGAGCAGGGGGCCCCTGCAGGAAGGCTGAGCACCCAAGGGGTGGGTGACAGCCAGAAAGGTCGGGCAGGCCGGGTCGGCAACACACAGACAGATAAAGTACAAAATCGTAAACCAGAACCTCAAGCAATGACCTCAAAATAACCGCACCAGAACAGTATAATCAAATTATAATAATATAACATCCTTTATTAGAAATTACAAACATTAAAAAATCTTTAAAACATGATGGGGAAACAAATAAGCCCACAGTATCGGAGAACTGGCGGAATAATAAAGTGCTAGTGACAATAATGCAACCTTTCAATCATCAATACTATAACACTGACCGTGCATGACCTTATAGTGTTCCACATAGTGGCATGTTGACAAAGAAACATATATAATATGTACAATGATATTCCAAATTCAATGTAGGAAACAGATGAACAAGTGGAAAAAGAGTGAACAACATGAAAGAAGGGGGGTAGAGGATTACCCCTGAAGTAAAAAACCAGATAGATTGCAGTGACTGGAGACAACCGATAGTGTGCACATGGGTATAGTGCATAAAGAATAGGATGAGTAGATCAAGATAGTGGAAGGTAAGAGCAAGTCCAAGAATCCCAAAGTGATGAATAGGTTCCTACCAGTATAGTTCCTCCACGGGTCCCCACCGCCGCTATCGCGATTCGCCACCTATAGTGTGGCTTTTTCGAAGCAAGCCACACTATAGGTGGCGAATCGCGATAGCGGCGGTGGGGACCCGTGGAGGAACTATACTGGTAGGAACCTATTCATCACTTTGGGATTCTTGGACTTGCTCTTACCTTCCACTATCTTGATCTACTCATCCTATTCTTTATGCACTATACCCATGAGCACACTATCGGTTGTCTCCAGTCACTGCAATCTATCTGGTTTTTTACTTCAGGGGTAATCCTCTACCCCCCTTCTTTCATGTTGTTCACTCTTTTTCCACTTGTTCATCTGTTTCCTACATTGAATTTGGAATATCATTGTACATATTATATATGTTTCTTTGTCAACATGCCACTATGTGGAACACTATAAGGTCATGCACGGTCAGTGTTATAGTATTGATGATTGAAAGGTTGCATTATTGTCACTAGCACTTTATTATTCCGCCAGTTCTCCGATACTGTGGGCTTATTTGTTTCCCCATCATGTTTTAAAGATTTTTTAATGTTTGTAATTTCTAATAAAGGATGTTATATTATTATAATTTGATTATACTGTTCTGGTGCGGTTATTTTGAGGTCATTGCTTGAGGTTCTGGTTTACGATTTTGATTTTTTTGACCGTTCTGCACACTACAGCTGTATTTAATACACCCCCACTCATATCTTGGGGTGGTATATTGATTTTCTAGGGGATGGTGCTCCCCACATTGCAGCTATTCAATTCCTAAGATAAAGTACAAAGACAGGAAGCGGTATCCAAGGCAAGCAGGGTTTGGCAACAGGTAATCAGAAATGCAAGGTACCGAATCAGAAAGCTGAGTGAAAGTCAGGAAAGCAATAAGTCATAACAGATATCAAACAATGCCTAGTCTGGGTGTGAGGTCCGTGGTCTCTACACCCTGGAACTAGTCTGATGTAAAACAGAATGATAACACAAGTTCCCTAGTCTGGGTGTAAGGTCCGTGGTCTCTACACCCTGGAACTAGTCTGATGTATAACAGAATGATAACACAGGTTCCCTAGTCTGGGTGTGAGGTCCGTGGTCTCTACACCCTGGAACTGGTCTAAGGAATAACACAGATGATACACAGTATTCCTAGTCTGGGGTGTGAGGTCCGTGGTCTCTACACTCTGGAACTGGTCTAAGGAATAACACAGATGATACACAGTATTCCTAGTCTGGGGTGTGAGGTCCGTGGTCTCTACACCCTGGAACTGGTCTAAGGAATAACACAGATGGTACACAGTATTCCTAGTCTGGGGTGTGAGGTCCGTGGTCTCTACACCCGGAACTGGTCTAAGGAATAACACAGATGATACACAGTAAACTGGCTAAGTGTGGATTCCCAGGTCCACCTGGTTCCACCACACTGAAGGATCTGACTAAGGTCTGAGTGCTAACACATAGGTATTCGCAACGCCAGACAACCAGCAACTGAACAGCAAGAGATATATATAGTAAAGCGCTCCACAGCGCCGCCCAGCTCCCATCAACCAATCACCTGCTGAGCTAGGATCAGCTGACCCTTCTCCTATTGGCATAAAGAGCCTGTCTTGCGGCGCGCGCGTGCGTAGCTCTCCATCTATGTGCACTACTAGGTCCAGGCAAACCAGAAGCATGTTGCTGCGGGGAAACCGCCGCTCTGTGCGCGGATTCCGCCGCCTCACTGTCAGAACGTGCAGCGGTTTCTCCGCAATCCATCACAGTACTCCCCCCCCGAGGAGTGGGCTCCGGACACTTTCCACCAGGCTTCCCAGGATGTAAGTCATGGAACTCTTTCTTTAATTCTTCCGCATGCATGCGACAATCTGGCACCCAAGATCTCTCCTCTATGCCATATCCCTTCCGGTGGACCAGATACTGCACAGAATTCTGTACCAGGCGAGAATCCAGAATCTTTTCAAGCTCATACTCTGGTTGGCCATCCACCAACACGGGGGGGGGGGGGGGGGGGGTATCCACCTGTACTGCTGGTTTCAACAGGGACACATGGAACGATCTCACACCTTTCATACTGGGTGGGAGATCAATGGCATACGTGACTTTATTGATTTTCTTGGCCACTGGAAAAGGTCCTATAAACTTAGGACCCAGCTTGGGTGACAATTGTTTTAAGGCCAAGTGACGAGTGGACAACCATACCAAATCTCCTGGAGAGAATCTCCACTCTACAGACCGATGTTAATCGGCCTACTTCTTCTGGGTTTGGAAAGCTTTCCCTAGGTTCCTCTTAACCATTCCCCAAATCTCTTTCAGAGCCCTTTGCCAATCCTCCAGAGCTGGGAAACGAGTAGATGCGACTGGCAAAGGAGCAAACTTAGGTGATCTCCCTGACACCACCTGGAATAGGGAGAACCCAGAAGAAGAGCTCTTCAGATTGTTGTGCGCAAACTCAGCGAATGGCAAAAACTTTACCCAATCAGTTTGCGCATCAGCAACATAACACCTGAGGAATTGTTCCAGCGATTGGTTAACTCTCTCGGTCTGACCGTTGTTCTGTGGGTAGTAGCCTGATGAGAATGCGAGTTCCATGTCTAATTGATGGCAAAAGGCTCTCCAAAATTTTGAAACTAATTGGACTCCCCGATATGACACTACATTTTCCGGAATGCCATGCAGCCAGAAGATGTGCGGGATGAAGAGATCAGCCAATTCCTGGGCCGAGGGGAGTCCTTTCAAAGGGACAAAGTGTGCCATCTTACTGAAACGGTCCACTACCACCCAAATGACTGACTTGCCTTCAGACCGAGGGAGTTCACCCACAAAATTCATGGAAATATGAGTCCAGGGTTCATTGGGGACTGGCAAGGACTGTAAAGTGCCAACGGGGGCCTGACGAGAGGGTTTACTTCTCGCACATACCGCACACTCTCTCACAAATTCCTTGCAATCTGTAACCAATGTAGGCCACCAGGCACATCTCGCTACTAGATCCTGGGTTCTGGTGGCTCCAGGATGACCAGCATTCTTGTGAGAATGAAAGAATTGCAGGATTTGTAAGTGGAAAGGCAGTGGCACAAACATGACCCCCTCAGGTTTTCCCTCTGGAACATCCTGTTGGTAGGGACTCAATGTGGCTGTCCAATCTCTCCATGTCTCAGTGGCTGCCCGAACTACCTTTGGGGGTAGGATGGTTTCAGGGGCTGCAGGCTGCACTGACTCAGGCTCAAAACACCTGGAGAGAGCATCGGCCTTGACATTCTTACTTCCAGGAGTATACGTGATTACAAATCTGAATCTTGCAAAAAACAGGGACCACCGGGCCTGGCGAGGGCTAAGTCTCTTAGCTCCCTCAATATACTCCAAATTCTTGTGATCTGTATAAACTGTGATAATATGTTCTGCACCCTCTAACCAGTGTCGCCATTCCTCAAACGCCAATTTGATGGCCAGGAGCTCCCGATTGCCGATGTCATAGTTTTCTCGGGGGGTGAAAATCTGCGAAAAAAGTAGGCACATGGGTGCAGCTTGCCCTGCAAACCTGACCTCTGAGACAACACAGCTCCTACCCCCACCTCTGAGGCATCAATCTCTACAATGAAGGAAAAGGCGACGTCAACATGCCTCAGTATTGGGGCAGAACAAAACAGTTTCTTTAGGGTCGAAAAGGTCGCATGAGCTTCTGGTGACCAGTGATGAGTGTCAGCCCCTTTCCTGGTGAGACTGGTGAGAGGAGAGATGATGGTAGAGTACCCCTTAATGAACCTTCTGTAGTAATTAGCAAACCCCAGGAATCTCTGAAGTGCCTTCAGCCCCACAGGCTGAGGCCACTCCAGGACAGCAGAAACTTTCCCTGGGTCCATCTAGAGACCAGAAGTGGAAATAATGTACCCCAAGAAGGCTACTGACTCTACCTCGAAGAGGCATTTCTCCAGTTTGGCATAAAGTTGATTCTGTCTTAACTTTTGACATGCTGGCGATGTTCAGAGAGACTGGACGAAAAGATTAGTATATCGTCCAGGTAAACCAGAACAAACTTCCCCAGCACTTCCCTGAACACCTCATTGATTAACTCCTGGAAGACAGCTGGTGCGTTGCACAACCCGAAGGGCATCACCAGGTACGCGTAATGTCCGTCGGGTGTGTTGAAGGCCGTCCTCCATTCGTCACCGTCCCTGATACGGACTAGATTGTATGCACCCCTGAGATCTAGCTTGGAAAAAATCTTGGGATTGGTCACCTGCGTGAACAAATCGTCAATCAATGGCAAAGGGTAGCGGTTTTTCACTGTGATTTTATTAAGGCCTCGATAATCAATACAAGGACCGAGGCCTCTGTCTTTTTTCTTTACAAAAAAGAAACCTGCCCCTGCTGGTGAACGAGAGGGACGGATGAACCCTTTCGCCAAGTTTTCCCTGATGTATTCCTGCATAGCTAGTTTCTCCGGCCCAGACAGGTTATAAAGATGACCCCTGGGCGGCATACAACCAGATCTCAGATCGATGGGACAATCGAAGGCACGGTGGGGGGGGGAAGTTTGTCCACTGACTTAGGACAGAAAACGTCAGCAAATTCTGTGTATTGTCTCGGCACACCTTCAACCTGAATGTTGGTATTACCCATGGTTACTTTCGCTAAACAATGATGATAACAGTGGGATGACCAGCTCGTTAGCTGACCTGAAACCCAGTCTATCTGAGGTGAGTGAATTTGTAACCAGGGCATGCCAAGAATGATGGTAGAGGTTGCCATATGCAAAACCAGAAATTGCAGATTCTCCCCATGTAATACCCCCACACTGAGTTGCAAACTTGGAGTACGGGATAAGGGGTGTCTACTCTGCAGAGGAGAGTCATCTACAGCAGTGACTAGAATCGGCTACTCCAAGGGGAGCATAGGTATTCCCAATTTTTTAGCAAAATCGTAATCAATAAAATTAGCCGCTGAACCGGAATCAATGAAAGCTTCAGTGGAAACAGTCTGACCCTCCCATGGGACAGAACAGGGAAGTAGCAGACGATTGTCATGTAGAGGTAAAGACTGCGCGCCTAGGGTATTACCTCAGGTCTGAGCATCCCCTGAGAGTAAGGTCTTAATAAAGATAATTCTCTGTGCCTCTGTTCCTGACAGGTTAGGCCTCAGTTCAAAATATGACATTACACGATTCTTAAAATTCTGAAAGTCAGATCTATGGCCAGAAAACTTTTCAAGTACAGACATTCTCAAGTCTGTAACAGGAGGGGATCGCACTGAATTTACAGTCGTCTGAAGGACTTGTAGTGACCCAGATAAAGCAGAGATCTGGGCCTGCTGACCGTCCATCACTCTGATGAGGTTTTCCACTGAGGTGGTGAGTGTGTCAAGACGACTGCTAAGTGCGTCCATATTGGTTTGGTCTGGCATTCTGTAACGATTGGTGTCAGCACGCAGAGAGAATCTGGTTATTGGTGATCTGCAGTATCACCAAGAATACAGATATATACCTAATTATTAATGATCTGCAGAATCACCGATAATACAGATATATTTCTAACCTCTGGACACCTGAAGCGTGTAAGTGTTTGGTGTAACAGTAGTAATTGGACCACCGGGGTAGCAGGTGGTCCAATGAGTAGAGACAGACTCTACTGCAGTCAAGGACTCTAGGAGAAGGAGACCCTGACTGATTTTGCAGCAGTGCCCCCTCTGAGGAGCAGGGGGCCCCTGCAGGAAGGCTGAGCACCCAAGGGGTGGGTGACAGCCAGAAAGGTCGGGCAGGCAACACACAGACAGATAAAGTACAAAGACAGGAAGCTGATTCGGTATCCAAGGCAAGCAGGGTTTGGCAACAGGTAATCAGAAATGCAAGGTACCGAATCAGAAAGCTGAGGGAAAGTCAGGAAAGCAATAAGTCATAACAGATATCAAACAATGCCTAGTCTGGGTGTGAGGTCCGTGGTCTCTACACCCTGGAACTAGTCTGATGTAAAACAGAATGATAACACAAGTTCCCTAGTCTGGGTGTGAGGTCCGTGGTCTCTACACCCTGGAACTAGTCTGATGTATAACAGAATGATAACACAGGTTCCCTAGTCTGGGTGTGAGGTCCGTGGTCTCTACACCCTGGAACTGGTCTAAGGAATAACACAGATGGTACACAGTATTCCTAGTCTGGGGTGTGAGGTCCGTGGTCTCTACACCCGGAACTGGTCTAAGGAATAACACAGATGATACACAGTAAACTGGCTAAGTGTGGATTCCCAGGTCCACCTGGTTCCACCACACTGAAGGATCTGACTAAGGTCTGAGTGCTAACACATAGGTATTCGCAACGCCAGACAACCAGCAACTGAACAGCAAGAGATATATATAGTAAAGCGCTCCACAGCGCCGCCCAGCTCCCATCAACCAATCACCTGCTGAGCTAGGATCAGCTGACCCTTCTCCTATTGGCATAAAGGGCCTGTCTTGCGGCGAGCGCGCGTGTAGCTCTCCATCTGTGTGCACTACTAGGTCCAGGCAAACCAGAAGCATGTTGCTGCGGGGAAACCGCCGCTCTGTGCGCGGATTCCGCCGCCTCACTGTCAGAACGCGCGGCGGTTTCTCCACAATCCATCACAACTAGCGTGCACAACTTGAAAGCTGCTCCTTGTGTATTTTTGCCTGAGGAAGCGGGCTTAAGACCTGTGAAACCTGGGCCGGATTTACCACAAGGCACTGTAGGCACCTGATGATGGAAAGGTGGTTTACTTCCCTCCTAGAGTGATTCCCTCCCTCCTTCCCTATGTAGAGGCCTTATGAGAGTGTAAATCAGAGGTTACTCCACCTGCTCTCGGCATTCCACTGACAAGATCTCCTTTCAGTCAGGAGCACCTCTAGCTATTTAATGCTGGGGTTCCTCTAGCTACCTAAAACTTGGGAGCAGCTCTAGCTACTTAATATTGAGGGTACTTCTGGCCACGGATGCTCATGCGGATTACGGGTATCCGAACTACCCAGGTAATCCAAACTTTTTCTGCTATCCGAACTCGGATTCGGATTCCGGATATCTGTGTAAATCCGAATTGACTCGGACAGGGGCGTTTTTAGGGTCCTTGGAGATTGGGGGCACCTGTGGGCACCAGGTGGGGGGTACATGCGGTGTGCACAGAGCGGCGTGGCAAAAAAACGGGCGTGGTCATGCAGTGAGTGGGCGTGACCATGGGTGGGGCCAAATGTACACGAACTTAGCAGCGGTGTAAGCTACAGATAACGGGCCTGCCCATCGAAATATTGGATGTAGCCCCCTGTCCTTTATTTAGATCATTTACAATCAGTATAGGCATAGATCAAAGATGTATACGCACATACAATTTTGATTGGTCAATCACTGATCAATTTTACCACCCCCATGCAGTAAGTGGGCCAACAGACAATGCATTTGATGAACAGAGCTAAAATTGGCTTATCAAAATTGTATGTGTGTACCAGGCTTTACAGCTAATACTGTACATACTGAAAGTAGCAGGGATCAGCATACAATACAGCTGGTTTACAATCAGTAAAGGCAGGAGGTAGATCAGCACACAGTGCAGGCACTAGAGAACTGCTTATACTGTACATACTGTAGGCAGCAGAGATCAGCACACTGCAGCTGGGTAACGTTGTGCGGTGCGCCGCACTGAAAAATAGGTGTGGCCATGGACCAGAATGTGGGTGTGGTCACGGGTGGAGACAAATTTACATGAACTTAGCAATGGTGGGACATTAGATTATAGACAGTGCCCAAACTGCAACCAAAGTCACTTATCTATTGCAAAGTAGCAACAGCAATTTAAACTAAATACTGTACAAACGTTTTAACGCATACATGAACATTATGGAAAATCCAAGTTGAAAATAAACTGTGAAGATAAACAATTTTATCCATCCTACTCCTGAAAAAAATGTATTCCTTTTTTTTAGAACCTCCCAGTTTTATTTTCTGTTTTAAAAAGCTAAAAAAGTAGGTTTAACCACTTCAGCCTTCAGTCGTTTTCACTTTATGCATCCGAGCAATTTTCACCTCCCATTCATTATATATAACTTTATCACTACTTATCACAATGAACTGATCTATATCTTGTTTTTTCCACCACCAATTAGGCTTTCTTTGGGTGGTACATTTTGCTAAGAGCCACTTTACTGTAAATGCATTTTAACAGGAAGAATAAGAAAAAAACGGAAAAAATTCATTATTTCTCAGTTTTCAGCCATTATAGTTTTAAAATAATACATGCCTCCATAATTAAAACTCACGTATTGTATTTGCCCATATGTCCCGGGTTATTACACCGTGATGTCCCTATCACAATGTATGGCAACAATATTTTATTTGGAAATAAAGGTGCATTTTTTCCGTTTTGCATCTATCACTATTTACAAGTTTAAAATAAAAAAAATATAGAAATATTTCATCTTTACATTGATATGTAAAAACTTTAGACCCTTAGGTAAATATTTACATGTTTTTTTTATTGTAATGTTTTTTTTTAATTTTTTATATTAAACATTTTATTTGGGTATTTTTTGGGAGGGTGGGATGTAAACAGTAGTCTTAGAGTGTAAATGTGTGTTGAGTTTTATTTTTTTGTACTTTTAGTTGTAGTTTTACTTTTTGGCCACAAGATGGTGGCCATGAGTTTGTTTACATGACGTCACTCTAAGCGTAACATACGTTTAGAGAGACGCATGGGGGACGCAACAGCCAGAAAAAGCGAAGCTTCTGAGAGAAGCTGTCGCTTTTTCTGCGGGGGAGAGGAATCAATGGTCGGGCACCATAGCCCGATTCACTGATTGCCAGGCTAACGAACTGCGGCCGGGAGTGCGCGTGCATGCGCGCGATCTGCCGCGGGAGCGCGCGGACGCGCACATGGCCTCCTGGGCGTAGCTAGTACGTCCAGGAGGCCAAAGTAGTTAATGCTATTGTCTCATATGATGAGGATTCAGCTTTTCCCATAGTCTCGCAGTTAGCAATCATGTGACCCCCAACAAGACAAATTCAGCAATCATGAGGCCCTTATCAAGACAAATTCAGCAATCATGAGGCCCCCAACATGACAAATTCAGCAATCGGGTGGCCCCCAACATGACAAATTCAGCAATCGTGAAGCCCCCAACAAGACAAATTCAGCAATCATGACGCCCCCAACAAATCATGAGGCCTCCAACAAGACAAATTCAGCAATCATGAGGCCCCCAACATAACAAATTCAGCAGTCGTGAGGCCCCCAACAAGACAAATTCAGCAATCATGCGGCCCTCAACAAATCATGAGGCCCCCAACAGGACAAATTCAGCAATCTTGAGGCCCCTAACAAATCATTAGGCCCCCAACAAGACAAATACAGCAATCATGAGGCCCCCAACAAGACAAATTCAGCAGTCATGAGGCACATAAATAGACAGCATTTCACATAAATAGGCAGAATGCCCCCTTAATATGGTAGACACCTCTCACCTGGCTTCTGAATTCTCCTCTACTGGCTGCTGTGCCTGGCAATACTGGTTTTGGCTGGATTGGGGATGATATGTGGGCTGAAAGGGCTGGTAGTGATGCTGTGGCCTGGCTGGCGGTGATGCTGTGGCCGGGTTGGCTGGCGGTGATGCTGTGACCTGGCTGGCGGTAATGCTGGGCTGTGCTTGGCTGGTTGAAGTAAATGCTGGCCTGACTGGTGGTGATGCTGTGGCCTTTGACAGTGATTCTGGGCTGGTTGGCTGGTGGTGATGCTGGGCTGGCTGGCCTGGATAGTTTAGGTAGTGACAGGTGCCCCCTAGTTAAGGTAGCGCCAGGAGTCCCCCAGTTCAGGTAGTGACAGGAGCCCCCCAGTGTATGTAGTGACAGGTCCCCCCCAGTTCAGGTAGTGACAGGGACCCCCAGGGTATATAGTGACAGGAGCCCCTAGTTTAGGAAGTGATAGGCACCCCCCAGTTTAGGTAGTGAGTGACAGGGACCTCCAGTTTAGGTAGTGAGTGACAACAGGGACCCCCAGTTAGGTAGTGAATGACAGCAGGGACCCCCAGTTAGGTAGTGAGTAACAGTAGGGACCCCAGTTAGGTAGCGAGTGACAGTAGGGACCCCCAGTTAGGTAGTGAGTGACAGCAGGGACCCCCAGTTAGGTAGTGAGTAACAGAGACCCCCAGTTAGGTAGTAAGTGACAGCAGGGACCCCCAGTTAGGTAGTGAGTGACAGCAGGGTCCCCCAGTTAGGTAGTAAGTGACAGCAGGGATTCCCAGTTAGGTAGTGAGTGACAGCAGGGACCCCCAGTTAGGTAGTGAGTAACAGGGACCATCAGTTAGATAGTGAGTGACAGCAGGGACCCCCAGTTAGGTACTTGTGAGCCGCTCTGAGGGACAGTTAGTGACAAGACAATATAGTCTGTACAGCGCTGCGTAATATGTTGGCGCTATATAAATACTTAAAATACAAAAAAAATAAATAATAATACTGAGTGACAGCAGGGACCCCCAGTTAGGTAGTGAGTAACAGGGACCCCCAGTTAGATAGTGAGTGACAGCAGGGACCCCAGTAACGTAGTGAGTGACAGGGACCCCCAGTTAGGTAGTGAGTACCAGGGACCCCCAGTTAGGTAGTGACAGGGACCCCCATTAGGTAGTGAGTGACAGGGACCCCCGTTAGGTAGTGAGTGACAGCAGGGACCCCCAGTTAGGTAGTGAGTGACAGCAGGGTCCCCCAGTTAGGTAGTAAGTGACAGCAGGGATTCCCAGTTAGGTAGTGAGTGACAGCAGGGACCCCCAGTTAGGTAGTGAGTAACAGGGACCATCAGTTAGATAGTGAGTGACAGCAGGGACCCCCAGTTAGGTACTTGTGAGCCGCTCTGAGGGACAGTTAGTGACAAGACAATATAGTCTGTACAGCGCTGCGTAATATGTTGGCGCTATATAAATACTTAAAATACAAAAAAAAAAAATAATAATACTGAGTGACAGCAGGGACCCCCAGTTAGGTAGTGAGTAACAGGGACCCCCAGTTAGATAGTGAGTGACAGCAGGGACCCCAGTAACGTAGTGAGTGACAGCAGGGACCCCCAGTTAGGTAGTGAGTGACAGCAGGGACCCCCAGTTAAATAGTGAGTAACAGGGACCCCCAGTTAGGTAGTGAGTACCAGGGACCCCCAGTTAGGTAGTGAGTAACAGGGACCCCCATTAGGTAGTGAGTCACAGGGACCCCCGTTAGGTAGTGAGTGACAGGGACCCCCGTTAGGTAGTGAGTGACAGGGAACCCGTTAGGTAGTGAGTGACAGGGACCCCCCTCGCCTCGCAGCCAGCAGCGTCAGACCTCGATCAGCGGGCGATCCGACCAGTTAGAGCGGGCGCTAGGCGCAAATATGCGGAAGTGATGTCACTTCCGCATATCAGCGGTGTCCGCTAGGTGCTAGCGGCTGCTCTAACTGGTCGCCGGGTGATCAAGGTCTGACTCACGCTGGGCTGTCTGGCAGCAGGGACAGCTGCAGCGGCCGGGGGGCAGCGGGGCCGGGGCACCCTGGAAATATATTGGGGGCACGGGCCCCCCAAAATAGGGATAGCGAAGCCCCTGGACTCGGATATGTATCTGAAATCCAGAATCCAGTCGGATACCTAGTTCGGATATCCGAATAGAGGGTTGGAGGGCAAAAATCACATTGGAGGCACAAAGTGAGAGAGAGAGAGAGAGAGAGGGAGGGAGGGAGGGAGAGAGAGAGAGAGAGAGAGAGAGAGAGAGAGAGAGAGAGAGAGAGAGAGAGAGAGATTAAGCAATTGAAAGGCCACTTCCGGTTTTCTATCCGGATATCCGAATCAATTCGGATTTCCTGGATATTGGGTTCGGATATCCGATTCTATTTGGATTCCGGAACATTCGGATTCGGATATCCGATTCGGATCGGAATATCTGGGTATACGGATCCGAATCAATTCGGATTTTAAAAAGGGGTATCCAAACATCCCTGCTTCTGGCTATCTAATACTACGGGGCACCTATCGCTACCTATGACAAGCCAGGGAAGTAAGGGAGAAGCAACCACTGGGCCAGCCTGCACACTTGCAGTGAAGTTTGGAGGGGGATTGTAGGTTCATAGAGGGCGAAGTATAAGGTGGCAGGACACCTGTGCCTATAGGCTCCTGTGAGGTAAATCCGGGCCTGCGTGAAACGTTTTGCAAACTGTTTTTGGAGTAAGAATAAATCCCGTTTTTCTTGATCTTATACAATAGTTGTGTTTTTGTCGGGGAGGTAAGTCCACCTTTGCCCCTCATGTTATACTTTTTTAACTTGATACTTTTACCCTGTTGGTGCCTCTGTATTGTATTGTCTAAGTGACATTTACATTCGTAATCATTTTTAATCAGAAGCACTATTATTTCTAAAAATAAATCCATTCCAAATTCTATTAGCATTGCTGAACGACCCCCAAATGTGTAAGAAACCATTTTTTTCGGTTGCAACTTCTAAAATAAAGTTCACTATTGTTCACATAAAACACTGTAACTTTGGCCGCTGTTAAAGGAGGAGATATCATAAACTTTTAATTATCACCTGGAAGTTATTGTCGTATATTGCTGAAATTTTGTCAGTGTCATCATTGATCACTAAGAGCATTATGTTGAGAAAATCAGCTCATTATACCCTTTATTTCTTTTACAGATTTTGCCAGAAGAGACTAACGTGTGAGATTGAGGTTTGCAGCCTGTTAAAGCTCCTGCATTCAAAGGCTGCACAAGCCGCTGCCGGCACCGTCCAGCCCCACTGATGCTGGGTCACCTCCTTGCTCTAGTGCGAGGAAGTAGAGACCCTACCAGACAGATCCCCACCTCTCTGCACTCCCGTGACACACTTGTGTGTCCTAAAAGCTCCTATGACTATTGACAGAGATTGAGGTGTAGCACTGTGACCACTGACAGAAACTGGGGACAACGCTGCAAGAGATCAAGAGGCTACCTGCGGCGGCAGAGAGAGACATTGATGGGAGAATGGGGAGGTGAATGCGCTGTGACAGACACATGGGAGAGGTACCTTTTACTGAAGACAGAGATCTGGGAATGGGCAGCTGCAATTGCTGGGAGGACAGAAGGCTACCTGTGGCTGGTAGGAAAACCAGTGGTGGTCCTTGACTCCTTGACTGGATTAGGGGTGCAAAAATTGATTGATGGGATTGATGAGTGGGGGCACCTATTTTCAATAACAGAGATACAGTAGCTGTTGTGGGGGGAAGGGGTTTAAAGGTTCAAGGCTGCCTGTAGTTGTTAGGAGAGGTTCTAGGAATTGGTGCAAAAGTGTTTTACTTTATTTTGCAAAAGCTGCAACATTTCTGCAATATGTATATATATATATATATATATATATATATATATATATATACCTGTAGATACCGGTAATTAATTTAAAATGAGCAACAGCTTAATGTGTATAAAAATTGCTCCTGAATTCACTTATTGAATGGACATGCATGCTGAAGAATATTTGTAAACATGTTTTATGTACCTGTAAAATTTACAGGCGCTAGGATATTTTACAAATATATTTGTCCTTTAAAAGTCTTGATCTTCTGTTCTTATAGATATTTGTCACAGGCAATCCTATGAAGATCCGAGTTGTTATACCAAGGTTAAATAGTGAGAAGTTTTCTTTGTGCTTCTTCCCGCAAGAAAATACGCCTGTGGCCATCTGTGTTACAAGATCAGTAAAATAACAGTTAATATTAATGTGTTCCCATTTGTATTAGTTATGAGTCTGATAATAGTAAAAGTCCTACTTGTCATGTTCCCCCTCCGTTTGTTTTTATTACGCTGTTTAGCAATATATACTGTGTGCGCGTGTGTATAATATATCTGTATATACAGTATGTATATATATATATATATATATATATATATATATATATATATATATATATATATATATATATACAGTAGTATGTAAATGACAACATGTTTGGTGTGAACTGCATGTCTAATGAAAGAAACAGTGTGAGTTTGAGGTTTTCAATTCATGTCGATTTACATTTTTGCCATTTGTGGTGTTAATGTGGGAATAAATCAACACAAATTTTAGAGGAGTAAGCAATTATTACAAACTGTGCTACTATAATGTATATCTCGCTCTAGTTTTCCAGTACTGTAAGGGATCACAGTATAAAGCAGCAGATGTTGGATTCATTGAACACAAACCCTGGATCCACCATATATCCACTAATAAAAGCATATCCATAAAGCAGGTTCACTGTGTCACCTACCAAACATTCGCTTTCAAATCGGCTCTGAGACATCTGCAGCAGTTCCAGGTTTCATGTGGAGTGCTGACTGGGTGTCATTCTCTATATTTATAAGGCAGATGTGACATCTAGGGAAATTATACAACTACACAAAACCTGAGTCCTGAACAGCCCAGTAACTCTTTATACTCCACAAACGTAGCAATCAGCCAGAGAGTCAATTGTAGCTCATCCAAAATCTCTCCATTAACTTTGTATTTACAGCTTTGCAGTTGTATCCCACATACAGGGGCGTAACTACAAACCATGGGGACCCCGAGCAAAACTTTAATGGAACCCCTCATATTCACACCGCTTTCCTTGCCTACTCCTGATAACCCTCACAGCCTGGGGACCCACCTTACAAGGGTCCTAAAAAAAAGTGTGGGTATCATAATCTTCCCACTCATAGGAAGTGTAGCCAGAGTAACACCTTTATCAGAGGGGGTGAAGTAGTAGTTGGGGGGACCTCCTTAAATCCCTGGGCTGGGCCCCCTGCAGTCAAAGGAGCTGCTCCCCTGTAGTTACGCACCGTGCTGTCCACACCATATGCACAGTTCTCACAACTCTCCCTCTGTCCCTCAGTCTTCTTCCTCTATCCCTCTTGCAGCACTAATGTACAGATCTATCTAAATGTACTGTATGTCTTTTCCTTCAGAAAAATGGTTTTTAATGGACTCTAAACTTTACTTCCATTCTCAAAATAGATGCTCCTTATTTTCAAATGTTGAAAAGAAGCAAACGTTGTGGTTCCAGAAATGACCAGTGTGGTTTAAATGATAAAACAATGTCTTTTGCCTATGAATTATCTATTATATGCATGGTTAGTGGTGTGGTTGGAGGTGTGGCAGATTTGTGTCTTAAAGGGGGCCTTTTCTCTCAACTCAAAACGTTGGGAGGTAAGCCATATGCCTGCATACATCCCCTCTACTTATTTTTGCCCACCAAAAAAATCTCCTTGCCCACCAAAAAATCTGCCCCTGAAGGGTTTGTGTCTTCTTACTCACCACCATTTAAGCAAAGGATCGCATAAGGATTTCCCTCCACTGTCTTCCTATCCTATCCTATTCCTATTCAGTCCAGAATCAGATTCAAGATACTGTGTCTGACCTACAAATCTGTCCACAAAACCTGTCCAACCTACATTTTCGATCTTACTCAGAGGCACACACCTAGCCGCTCACTCCGCTCTTCCTATGAACTTCGCCTAATCGCCTCCAGCATCACCCAGTCCCATGCACGCATCCAGGACTTCTCAAGAGCTGCTCCAACACTATGGAACTCCCTACCTCCACCCATTAGGGCAGCCCCCTCCTTCAACATCTTCAAGAAAGCCCTCAAAACTCACCTTTTCACTCTGGCCTACTACCCCTCACAAGTGCTCTAAACCCACAGCTGAACTCTGGTCCCCTACATTTCGTGTCCTTACATCTCCCTCTAGATTGTAAGCCTTTGGGCAGGGTCCTCCTCCTTTTGTGTCCTATCTGATCATGCACCTCCATTACTGTGAACCCATGCTATGCATCTGAGTGAACCTAACTTGCCTAATCTCCATGCTCCCATCCAGTGACTAAGCATTACCTTGTACTCATACTGTGGTCTTTCTTGTATTCATGTATTGTCATTTTGCTGTATATCACCCCTAAATATTGTCTGTAACCTAAACTAATGTCCAGCTCTGCGTAATATGTTGGCGCTTTATAAATAAAATAAATAAATAAATAATAAGGATAAGTTTCTCCCAGTCGTGTATTAGTGCAACCTGTCTGGAATGCACAATTAAGGTCTGTGCATGCCCAGTGGACACAGCTGTTTTTTTCCTCCATGCACGAGCACTTCATTTTAATGGGCATGCGCAATAGGGATGTGTTCCTCCACAGCCAAGAGTGCAACCGGAAGAAGGTTATTCAACTTGCTCAATTTAAGTTGAGAGGGACCCTTCGCTGGACGGTGTGGTGTCAGAAGATATGGGAAGTATCTGGACTATAGAGGGACTTTCCACTACTAAGTACAGTCCACATACAGTAGTAGGTAAGATGATTTGGTAACATTACAGGGGACAATGCTTAGATACATGAGGCAGATGCAAAGGATTCTGGGAAAGTCCTTCCTGTAAGCCATCTCTGCCACTCAGTACTCGTGACTGTAAAAATTACTACAGTAAGAAAAATGTCAACTAATCGGTGCTGCACAAAGTAACAGAAAACACAAAATGGTTGTATGTGTTAAAGAGGAACTGTAACATAACAAATACGATTGCTAATTTTTTTTTTTTTACAATATTCATTTAGTCAGTGTTTTCCCATTGAAAAATCTTTCCTCTCCCTGATTTACTTTCTGAAAAAAGTGGGCCGTCACCATCCGATAGCTCTTTTACAAGTTTATTCACAGACTTCTATTATAATCAATCGATATTTTGGCATAAACACATGCTCCTTTTTCAAGCTATGACAGTCTTTATTTTCTGAAATTGATCACAGACGGCAACATCTACAGTATTAGCAGGTGATCTCTGAGGAATGTCTGTTTATTTGGGAGTCCTAAAGCCAGTAGAAAATATAGCTGATCTCCCAGAATGCTCTGGAGGGGAGAATTCTGCATAATAAACAGCTTAGGCTTAGCCTCAGTGGTAGGGCGGGGCTACATACCAATATAAAGCAACATATAGCTATAGTTTCTGTGTTTCGGATGCTGAAATCAGGATATTTATAGTGAACCCAAGGTGAAAATAAACTGATGAGATAAACAATTATATTCATCCTCCTACTCCTAAAAATGACTTTAACTATCCCCTGGTTTTCTTTTATATTTAAACATTTACAAAGTAGGTTGAATGTTTTACTGTCTCTACTCAGTGGCAGCTGTCCCAGAGTGTCCCAGAGTTAGAAAAAGGTTAATAGTTCATGTATTTTATCTCTCCCTGCCCTCAGAAGTTGTATTCTGCCAGGAAAATGTTTATGGCTGTAATTAGCTTATCAGTGATGTTTACTATATTCCTGACAAGGTACCGACAAGACAGAAGCTGTCACTTCCATGCCTACAAATTAACTCTTTCAGGCAGCAAAATAAAACAAGTAAAACAGCCTGGTTATTAATATGTTTTGTACTGTACATACACATGCTTATCTCATCATGTAACATATCGCCTCGGGTACACTTTAACATAAAAGTGAGTATCCTGAATAATTTACTGTATCCTTCTAAAAGTTGTTTCAGTTCCTTTTTGATTGTATTTGATAAGTTCTCATTCCTTTAATGGGATTTCAGTGTGTGTAGCTGCACTTATCCTTAATGCTGGGAATACACGGGTCGATCCGGCGGATGCGATTAACCGCCGGATCGACCCCTGCAGCGTCCCCACTAGTCCGCGCGTGTGTGCGGATCGACTCCCCCGTGGTGATCGGCTCGATTGATAATCTTCCCCTCGACGCCGTGTATGCCCAGCATTAAAATACTACCGGGGTGCTGTTGTCTTGAGCAAATAGACTATAAAACACTCCCCCGCGGTGATCGGCTCGATTGATAATCTTCCCCTCGACGCCGTGTATGCCCAGCGTTAAAATACTACCGGGGTGCTGTTGTCTTGAGCAAATAGACTATAAAACACTCCTTCAATTTCAGTATCTGCATTGCCTCAAACATAGCATAACTTCAGAATTAGCACTAACAGTCAGATAGCGCCAGGTCTAATGTCTATGGACAGCTCCAGACAAGCGAATGTGTACTCTTAGACTATTGCAGCAGCAAACATCCATCAGATTAAATACTCGCTATAACTTCTGATTTACAAGGGAAATCCATAGCAATTTTCAGAAAAGCGTGCAATTTCAATGACCCTTTCCTGAAATACGCTTCTTTCCAGTAATAGACCGAGAAATCCCCACTTTATTACTGTATCCCAATGAAATTAGGTTTTATCCGATATGGATATATAAGGTTCTGCATCGAGGGACATTACTTTACCTTCACCTTTAAAATGCATCAATAAATCTTCCGGGCCTTATGCGGTATAAATCTCCCCAGCTCACAGATTCCTATCTCACGTAAGGAATAGAATAACATGTTTCTTAAATGTGACTTCCACCTAACTTCCGCCTAAAGGAAATATGAGATCAGGGGAGAGTAGTCAGTTGCCATTTCTGCAGTAACATGTGGAATGGCTCAATGAATCACTGTCACCGCCAGACTCTTCATTCCAACCACATCCCACATCCTAAATGCTAAAGCAAATAACAGCAGGACCACAGATTTCCATGGATACCTGACTGATAACTCTTGAATTTTGTAAAAAAAAAAAAAAAAAAAAAAAAGATTATTTGGATATAGTTTAATGGCTGAACTGAAGGGATTTATTCACTGGTGTAACTAAGGAGCTCGGAGCCCTGGAGCGAGTTTTATATGGGGCCCAAGCACTCTATTGATATGGAGCCCCAAAGCCTACCAAGGACAGCTGTGGTTTAAGAGAGAATAAGAAAATAGTTTGTTAAAGAGGAACTGTCGCAAACATCTTAAAATGTAAAACACATACAAATAAGAAGTACATTTCTCCCAGAGTAAAATGAGCCATAAATTACTTCTCTCCTATGTTGCTGTCACTCACAGTAGGTAGTAGAAATCTGACATTACTGACAGGTTTTGGGCTAGTTCATCTCTCCATAGGGGATTCTCAGCATGGCCTTTATTCTTTATACAGACATTCCCTGAAAAAGATTTATAGAAAGATGCTGGCCAGCCTCCCTGTACACTATTTTGGCAGTTGGACAGAGCAACTGCCATTCACTAAGTGCTTTTAAAAATAAAGACAACACTGAGAACCCCCTATGAGAAGATGGGCTAGTCGGTAATCACAGATTTCTACTTCTTATTGTAATTGACAGGAACAGAGAAAAGTAATTTATGGGTCATTTTACTCTGGGAGAAATGTACTTCTTATTTGTATGTGTTTTACATTTTAAGATTTCCTCGATGGTTCCTCTTTGAAGCAAACCTGAACTGAAAATTAGAAGTCAAAATAAACATACACAGGTCATACTTACCTCCATAGTCTACTCATCAATGTCTACCTCCTCTCCTGCATCCTGTATGTCCATTGTGATCAGTGGAATTCTCAGCGTCCTAGTCAGCACACTGTTAAACTGTAATATCGGTCACTTGAGCCATAGGAAAACATGGACATTACCTTGCTCATCAGTTGTCCTTTAAGTTATAACTGAAAGCAACTGATATATAACTGACAGCAACTGATATATTTCAGTTCTGACAAAATCTTGTCAGAACTGGAAGGAATTATTGTTAGAATTAAATGTTGAGCTTCTGAGAGGAACTGACGTCGAAGTATGTAACATTAATTTGCACTATCGTGTGTTTATTTTAAATAACTGTTCTTAGTTGAGGTTCCCTTTAAAGGAGTACTGTAGGGGGGTAGGGAGAAAAAGAGTTGAATTTACTCGGGGCTTCTAATGATCCCCACAGACGTCCTGTGCCCGCGCAGCCACTCACCGATGCTTCGGTCCCCTCCTCCGGTTTACTTCTGAAATTTGCAACTTTAAAGTCTGAAAACCACTGCGCCTGCCTGGCTGTATCCTCACTCCTGCTGATGTCACCGGGCGTGTACAGCACAGGCCCAGAACGGTCTGCGCTTGCGCAGTACGCTCCTGGTGACATCAACGGAGCGAAGGCGCAGCCGCACTGGCGCAGTCGTTTTACCGACTTTAAAGTCACAAATTCCAGAAGTGAACCAGAGGCGGGGACTGGAGCATCGGTGAGTGGCTGAGCAGGCACAGGACATCTGCAGGGGACCATTAGAAGCCCCGGGTAAGTTAAACTCTTTTTCTCCCTACCCCCCTACAGTACTCCTTTAAGGTTTACCACTTTTCCGTGCAAATGTAGAGGTGTTCATTATCAGCATAGCACCAATAAAAAGCTAATAAGATGGATAAAGGAGGGCCCCTAGTGGGATCCTCTGGTCCAGGGCCCTCAGTGCAGTCTTACTGTCAGGAGCGTCCTAGTCCAAAAAATACAGTATGGCTTCATACCGCTACTTTTTCAATTAAACTTGTGATGAACACAGATTCTGGAGCAAGCATCACTGTCTTCTGTGGTTCTCTATAGTGTTTTCCAAAAGTAAATTAGCGTTTACCATTTGGCATTAGATTATATGAGGTCTGACAAATTAAAGGACCACTAAAAATTTAAAAAATGTATACATATAAATTGCACATTTGAGCCAGATTAAAATGTACTAAAAATGTATTTTTTCCTATGTCTCTGTCACTTAAAGTAGGTAGTTAAAATTTGACAGATCTGTCAGGTTTTGGACTATTCCATTTCTTCTTTGGGGATCCTTAGGGTTTTCTTCATTTTTAAAACCACTTACTGAATAACAGTTGCTTAGTCCAACTGCCAAAACAGTGTGGAAGCTAGTATAGAGTCTAGCTGGTATTTTTGCATAGATCCTTTTCAGGGATTGCTTATGAAAAGGATAAAGGAAATGCTGGGAATCCCCCATGAGGAGATGAACTAATCCAAACCTGTCAGATTTTTTTACTGCTTACTGTATTTGACAGCAACATAGGACAAAAGCAATTTATAGTGCATTATTCCCAGGGGAAAATGTACATTGTATATGTATGTGTTAACATGTTTTACATTTTAGAAATGTTCATGATATTGGTCCTTTACGGTTGTAAAGCATCCTAGAAAAAAGCTACATACCTCATTGCTGAATATCACTATGACCTAATCTGCTCTTCATAGCAATTGTTGAACTCTTTTTCTGTAATGAGCACCAGACCTGTCATCGTATCATCCATGGTGTCCTGGATGTCATTAAATGTCTTTCTTTCAATAATTCCCTTATGTTCAGGTAAAGAAGGAAGGTATTAGAGGCCAGATCAGGTGAGTGGGGGGGTTGCTCCAATAAAGTTACTTGTTTACTGGCTAAACACTCCCTCATAAACAGTGGTACATTGTGATGCAAGAGCAATGAGCTGCTAGTGAAAAGTTCCTGGTGATGTTTACTTCATCTGCCACGCCTCTCGCAGTCAGCCAATGATTTTGACGTACAATTTGACACATTTTTGCAATGTTTTCCTCCATTGTGCTCATTTCTGGCCAGTGGCGTACCTAGAGAATTTGACACCCAGTGCTGATTATTTACAGACACTACTCCCCCCCCCCCCCCCAAAAAAAAAAAACAGTTATATTTTCTTGATGGGAGGGTTGATGGGTTGGGGTGCCGAGTGTGTTGCTGAAAATTTGGGGGGAAAAGAAGTCACCAAGATATGGATGGAGCTAACCGTTATGGAACTCTGTACTCTATACAGTGCTACAGAAGATGTCAGTGCTATATACAGTAAATACACAATAATAATATGGTAAGACATTAGACTGTTGAATATGGTACGATTAGATTGTAAACTCCTCTGAGGACAATCAGAAAAGGGGGACATACGAAAGAGGGGAATGCATAGGAGGAGGGGGATAAAGAAGTAGAGGCACAAGACAGATAGCCTGGTGGGAGAGGAGAAATGACAGGAAGGACTCTCATCATGACTGCAGACATCACCAGTGCTGTTTGGCAGGGACATGCTGTTAAAAGAAGACACTGAAATTTGAAAAAGGAAAAGGTCATGGGGGAAGACAACAGGGTGGGAGGGGGTCTGGGAAAACAGATAAGATTACCTGCTATCAAGCTAATGTAGGTAAATTGCCTAGAGCTTGCTTCTCTGCTCACTACAAAAGTCGGATGTCATCACCTGTATCACTGGCTTCTGCAACAGCAGCCCTGCATTATTGATTAGATAATCTGATCAGGATAAATAATCAATAGTCCAGGGCATTCTGGTATTACTGCAGCCAGTGCAAATGGCTACTAATGACAGGCAACTTCTGAAGCACTAAACGCATCATACCAACTCTCCCTGCTAATGTCCTAGCTGCAGCACAGCAATCGTTCTCTCTACTCGCCCTGCTGCTCTGCACATTCACTCACTGCAGGCTGTGTAGAGAGCAAGGAAACACATTACAGGAAGGAGGAGGGGAAAAGGTGCTACATCTAGGGCAGGAAGTAGTACAGTCACCTTCACTGCATATGCATAATTTAGGATTAATTAGTGTTAGGGCCCCTCCCATGGGGGATGACTTCTTCGCAGTGGGAGGGACGAGTACTTAATAAGTTGCATGCAAGCTATTACGGAAACCAACATCCTCCAATGGTAGACAGATGCATTTTATTTAAATGCTGGGTATGTATTTTATCCGTCTAGTGGAACTTGCCCTCTCAAGCAGGTAGTCATAAGCATGCAATCTGTTTTTAAGTAACTCTGTTCCTTTCCTCGCCAGTCCCCTTCACTGCCTGCTGCTATTTTCCGGAATGTTGCCCGAACTATGCAAAAAAGGTCCCTGGTGGAAGAACACAGTGGCTGAGCACCACAGCGGCACCCCTAGCCATGGCTACACCCGGTGCTGTGAGCACTTGCATCCTTGTGGTGGGTACGCCACTGTTGCTGGCTGCTTTGACCTCTCTTTATCAGTGATAATTTCTCTTCCCTTAGAAAACATGTAATCCTTTTGTACATTGACTTTTTTCAGGGCATTGTTCTCATAAACGTGGACTAACATGTCCCTGAGTCACTTCCACCCTTGCCAAATTTAGAAGAAAAGTAATGTTCGTTTATTGCCCTATTTGTCATACCTTGCATATGCCAATCATCACTACACAGTAATAAGGCAACAATTGTGGAAGACAAGCAAGCCAGGACCAAAGTAGACCTGAACTTAAAACTTCCTCTTTGCTCCAACAGATAAGCAACAGCATAATACCCTTTAAAGACAAACATTTCTTTGTTACAGCTGATATAAATCCTGCAGTATATCTGCAGTGAGTCTACTTCCTGCTTTTTTAATGGAAGGAGAAATATTGTTAACATCCTGTGGCAGAGGAGATTCCTGTTCTGACACAGAGGGATCAAATTATAACTTGCAATTTTGTCACATATAAAGGGGAATTAGAGAGGCTAAACACATATAATGTGCAGTTCTCTATGTTTTCCTTTTTTCCGGTGCCAGAGTTCAGGTCCATTTTATGCTGACTTCCACTTTTATAGAGCTGGAGATCTGAAACCTGCAGAAATACATGTATTTCTGGCTAAAAGGCCATTCACCCCGCTAGAACTGGTAGATACATACGATCCTTGTCACTTATATTCAGGATTAATTTTAAGCAGCACAAGCTTGGAAATATCAAGAAATGCCCATTAAAGTATGTGTGTACTTACATAACACTCATTTTTAATAACCTTTTTTTCAGGTCCCAGAGTGTCTTGTTACTTGGAAACAGCAGCGGGGATCGTCTAGCCACAGAATACACATTAGTTAATTTTTTACAAATTGTAAGGCCACAGCACAATTTGTATGTGACCTGTCAATCAGAGTTAATTAGAATGGCAAGTGGCACCCTTTAGCAGTCTCTCAGGAAGGCAGCATCCAGAGTGCAAAGTGAGCAGGATCTGCTGCTCCACTGCAATAGGTTAGGGAGGGGATGTGGGGTATCTGATTAAAGAAAACAAACTAATCTTTTGTGGTAAGACTCATATAACAGTGCTTTATAAACCATTTTGTAATTTACGCTCAGTAAAATTACATTTTGGCTTCAATCTGCAGCCAGCTATTTTGCAGACATGGCTGATGATTCAGAATATGCTTACTTGCAATCCTGACTCAGTATTCTGCTTGGTATATGGAGGAGACGCATCTTCTGAGCATGCACGGTCGCCCACGTCACTGGGAGCATACTGCATCTGCACTGTACCACTGATCCCATTGACGTGGGCATAGAAGACGCCGCTTCAGAGGCCACCAGTGGGACCTGGGAGAAGACTGGAGCTGCAACGAGAGACACATGTGACCTCTATGGGCTGGCAGAAGCCCCAGGTAAGTAAAGCTAGTTTTTACACATTGCCTCGGATATCCCTTAACCCAGATGTGCGAACATTTTTTCGACCTGTGAGCTACTTTAAATATCAGCACGTCAAATTGATCTACCTATGTGCAATTTTAGGAGCACAATTAATGTAGTGCGGTCGGGTTCTACCATGGAGTCCTTTGCGATCTGTCAGTAGATCGCAATCTACCCAATGGGCACCCCTGCTTTAACCTATTAGCAGCCCTGCACGCATTATCTCGAGATAAATTATGCATGCCAGGGTGTCTTCAAAAGGCATATGTCGTTTAGCTGCCTAATGCAGCTCTGCAAAGCGGCACAGGGAGCTTCTTTATATTTACCTGTTCCTGGAGACTGGATCGGCTTCTCCTTTCCAACCACCAGTGCTGCTGCGCTCCCGGCATCCTCTTCAGAGTTCCAATCACATGATATGACATGTGATCATGGGCGGATTTCAGGCAAGGCCACATAGGCCATGACCAAGGGCACCAGGAAGCAAGGGGCGGGCTTCAGGCCGCCACACTCATGCAGTCAACCTGCCAACATTTGAACTGCAGCAGTTGGGAAAGTGTCTGTAACTCAGGGAGTGAAGGGGCACCAAACATGGGCAGTTAATTGTCTGTGACCTGAGTTGTCACTCATCGCTTTTCGAGTCCAACTCCGCCCATAAATGGAATAAAAATTATGAACTATTCCGATCATTTCAAATATAATCGATCCACAAAACAAAAGTTGATTGTTTGGTAAAATTGCATTGTTAATAAGCATCTTTAAATACATTGATTACTGGGACCAATAAGGCCTCTTTTCCACAGACTGTTGATAGGCAGTGAAATGCCTCTCAAACTCTCACAACTTATCACTGCTGCCTGGTAACTGCTCACTGCTGCCTGGTAACTGCTTGCTGAGCACACAGTCTGTGGGAAAGAGGCCTAAAAGTGTACGTGCGTTAGGGCGCTAGCTGTTCATCAGGGCGTACCTGGTGATATTGGCCTTGGGTGGTAAAAAGTACAAATCCGGCCCTGCATGTGATCGTAACCCAAGGGATGGTGTCAACATTGCAGTGCAATGGAGTCTCTACTCCGGGTCATTGCGACCCGGAAGTAGTAGCGGCTCCATAGAGGTTCGCCCACGAACGGTTCGGGCCATCTCTACTCATGAAGCAATCTGAAACATTTGCATCAGGTGCAGAAATTACAGGGGCAGCATGTTTGTACTGTGTGATTACACTAACAGCATGCAGTCAGAGGAGGAGGAGAAGCGAGAGGAGAGCAAGGCGAAGAGGTCATCATTGGGGAAAAGCAGCTTGTTGTGCTGTGCGAGGAGTCTAACAGTGAGTGAGGAGGGGGGAGGCAGGAGAGCAGCAATGTTTCTTTTACTTGAACAGCAGAAGGGAGGAGGTGGCACTGCTGTCCTGGCTGAGGAGTGGAGTGGCTGAGGGTGAGCAGTTTATCATGGACTCAGAGCCAGCCAGTGTGCTATTGTGTTGAACTGCAGCATGTCATGTGAGAAGTTTGTTATAAACTGTTCTTATCACCTTGCTTCGACACCATCGTCTCACAGACTGTGAGATCACTTGACTCTCCACACCGCAAACAGGATATAGACTTTCTCAGGCTTCTTCAATGTTTACGTTATTTATTCAAGTCACAGAAAGACAGATAGATACAGTCATCATATCCTAGCTATGCCAATCTTCATGTTGCGTTACAAGCTCGTGATGAGACTCCCTGCTGAAGTCTATCAGGTACCTTCTTCCTAACTACGTTACACTAAACTACCTATGTACAGCATACATTATATCAGATTACAGAAAGGAAGAACATGCTTAGAAGTCGTCCCAGTCAGCCTTGCTAGCTAGTGCGGAAGGAAGAAGCAGAAGTGAGCTCTCGTAGCTCCCTCAGCCTTTTATACCGACTAGGAAAGAGTTAAATATGACATCATCTTCGCCACCCCCTAGACCAGATTATTGGTGGACCCACTCGTGGTGTCATCATACACACCTACTTGATTAATAATCAATGAGGCATTTGACCCATATGCAGGAACATGGATGTTTAGTAAATATGGCCAATGTTTTATGTTCCTGTGGTGTAGTGTTAAGGTCAGAGTAGTCCAATGGCCTTCTTTTAGGAACATGTTCTCAGTATCTGCGTGTATCCTCTGCTACACGCAGACCCTGAGATGCCTCTGCCTGCATCACAAAACCTCTATTTATTTTAAAGGCATACACTGCGGACAAGCCTTTTACATAAAACTCAGGCCAAGTAAATGAGGCCTACTTAAATTATAACAATCCCCCCTAAAACGGCTTGACCCGCAGATCCCAGCGTCTGAACCTCCCAGTACCTGGTTTCTTTTCTTTTATGTTTCACTTTTCGATGTTCGTGCTCACACAACTTCTCTGCTCTAGGCGATTACCCCTGGAAGAGAGAGAGCAAGACCTCTTGGTCTTCCTGTAACCAGGCTCTCTGGGGAGGCCCTACTTCTAAGTCCCTCTATACCACATGCTCAGCATTTGCGTCACTTACGTATCACTCACAAACTTGCATGACCACAGAAAAGTGAAACTCGTTTGGTTGTTACAAAACGGAGCAGTGCCAGGTGCCTTCTAAAAGAGCGCCTTTATACAATCAGCTCCATCACAGGTACTACTAAACCTATACCCGTAACCCTGTATATCCCTTAATTTAAACTATTGGTTCAGGAGATTGTTTATGAGGCACCAATCTCTGGACCAGGTTAATTTGTTCTACGTAATTTTAACACGCAACCTCACCTGGATAATGATGCCTAACGTTGTCATCCCCATCCAGACGACCAGTGGGTGTAGAAAGAACTTTGGAACTGCAGAGGCCCAGTCCGAGTGTCCCTGGAACATCACCGGAACCCTTGTCCACCAGGTCAGACTGGCACTCACCTGCTCATTTTTGTGTTCTACCTCATTAAGATCACCTGTATCATGGTGAAATCTTACCTCTAACTTAGTGTACTGTTTGTTTAACCTTTGTAACAAAATGTGGTCTTCTTGGATCAAACCCTGTTCCCCTTTGTCCCATGTCGTGTTCTTTTTCAGGACGGGAACTACCCGTGAAACTTTGCACTTTAGATTTTTCTTACCAATTTGAAAAACAACGTCATCCAACCTAGATGACAGGATCCATATTGGATCTCCGCTCCCACAATATGTTCCCCTTGGAAACTCCCCCTTATCGGAACAATTATGAGAATATACCTTGAATGTATCATTAGACCTTATGTTAAAAAACCAAACCTTTCCTTCAGTCACCGGAACTATCGGTTGGGCTTCAGGGTGGATCTTTTGAATGGTAGTCTCGCATTCTGCGTTATTGAGCCTGCAGGCTTCTTCACTAAATTTGACTTGCCCCGGCCAACGCAGGTACTTCTGCAAGAATTGCCCTCATGAGGACAACTCTACTTGCTTCACCTCCCCGTCTAGCACCAAAAAAGGTTGACCTCTCAGGTCCTGGTGTAAGACCCGGGTTGAGGTGGGAACTAAGGAAGTGGCGGTGCCTAAAGGAATGTTGCACCGTTTCCATTTGTTCACCCAAACATCTCGAAGCTGCCATGCAAAAGATCCTTCTCCAGAAAAATTAATATACCTCCCCTTGTCCAATCTCTCGCTGACAAAATATGTCCCCAGCTGTCCTGATTGGACCTCTTCCCCCCTTATGTCCTGAGGCACACTATGTACCTGAGGTCGGGAAGACTGTACTCTCTGCAATCGTTCGATTAAGAGTACCTCTTCACTTACCCAACTATCATGAGGATAAGCTGTTGCATATGGACTGTGTAATATCGTCCCCTGTTGTGACTCGTGTGGTGTGAATGGGGTTCCCTGTGTGGGCTTTCCCTCCCCCGGGACCGCTCTCCCCACCCTCTTTGTCACCTGGAAATGTGGCTTGATCTCGATTTTTACTTCTTGTTTCGAGAACCACCCACCCTCGGCTTTCCAGCCTTTACGTGTGTATAGTTGTTTCAGAGGCACTCTCTGTTGGTAGCCCCAGAGTGTGATGTTGTCCCCTGCGTCTCTCTGGTAAGAGAATTGACGCCTCCTGCTCGTTCCTCTCCAATCTGGAACCATCTCACTCTGCATAACCAAGACAAGGTACCCCTGAATCACACACTCCACCTTTTGCATGTACCCATTGTACTGCAATGTACCTTTTAACAAACCTTTGGATCGGTGCATCGATTCTGGGAGTGTGGTATTAAATAGCAGATTTACACTGCCATTCAATCCCCCCTGCCCGCACACCTGACCCTTCAGACCTTTCACCCACATTGTGCCATGAAATTTGATTTCTCCTGGCACAAGTGCTCTCTTCCTCCATCCCTGCATGGTCCATCTGTGCCAATCAGAGGGAGGTGTGAAAGGATCAGTACCTTTGTCACCCAACATCAACATGTTTGGGCCTTGCATTCTCATTAACCCCTTATTGTACATGAGAATGTCCTCTCTTCGTTCTCCTCGGACGGAATGGCAACCTAGGATCACCATCAGCACGGTACTCTTCATTATAAAAGCACCACCTTGGGAAAGAAAAACATTAGCACTTTGCATTATGCTTTGCTCAGACAGTTTTGTTAGTCTCTTTCCGATCTCCGAAATCTCGTGTTTTAGTCTCTTTCCAATTTCAGGAATCTCGTGTTTTAATCTCTTTCCAATCTCAGGAATCTCGTGTTTTAGTCTCTTTCCGATTTCAGGAATCTCGTGTTCCTCCAAGCTTAGATTGGCATCTGGAACCTTTCGCTGATCCGACTGACATCTCCATCTTTGCTGCCAGCACTGCAGCTGTCTCAATTCCATATTGCCAAACACCTGAAATCGAAATACAAACAAATCAATTCTTATTAATGATTTGGGATTCGCCCTGCGGCTTGTACTCTGTACACTTTACATTGATCAATATATATCTATATCGTAATTGATCTCGTTGCGTTATGGTTCTCATCTCATGAACTCTGTTTACTCTTTTTGGTAGATTGGAGTTAAACTTCACCCCCCTACCTCAGTACTATCCTCAGTACTTACCTGTTTAAAATATGCTCCCGCGGACTTCACCTTTGGAAGCTCTCACCTCATTGCAGCTCACTCCACATCCCCCCTTATCTGTCCATGCGCGGCCGTCGCATGCACAGATTACGGATGCCACACCTGATGCTGCTTTGCAGGTGAGCCTGCAATGCTCTTACTCATTATCGCATTTACTTATCTAGAACTTCATCGCGATACCAGCTCTGCTAGAAGTTCTGTGTGTTGTACCCTCTGATCAATGCTTGCCGTGCCACTACCTAGACTACCAAAAAAAAAATGGCTGCCTCCCTGTAGGAAGGGGCACTTTACACTTAAACTACACAGGGTGCAGGGCTAAGCATACCAGCGTCACATGCCTGTATGCAGATCCCTGAATGCCCACTTGGCAGGTAGTCACATGGCAAACACCGTACTGATACACTGTCACTCTGTACATGGCAATTCTATCATCTGTATAATTGCCCCATGAACTGCGGTCAGTTGTTGTTCTTTGTGCTACAATTGATAAGAGCTGGAAAAAACATATTTGACCAATCAGTGGACAAAAAAAACACACAAAAAACCGCCCCAGCCCAGCATAGACCTCTCAGTCAAGCTCTGGCCCTGTCCACGACAAAAAACGTTACCGCTCTGCAGCAGCGGCGACGCCCTTTTTTCCGCCTCCGGCACCCCCCTGATGCACTGTCCACCCCTATACTCTATTGGGAACTCATGCTGCACCACCCATTACGGTGCCCCACTTACAGGAATAATCCCGTAAGCAACTCAGTACAGACACTTTCCTGACCTGCACTGCTACGTGTGTCCCTGCACCTAGCTGGGACACTTTTCCTATCCGTGCTCCTGCTAATCTTACAGAAATAGCTTGGCGCACGTATCCTGGCATTCCTTTCCATGGACTGAGGGAAAAGCCTCTGGGGAAATACTTCGAGAACCGAGACACTCAGTAGACTGTCTCTGTATTTCTACCCCCCTCCCTTTCAGCTGCTCTGCCCGGAGCCGCGAGCACAGCCTGACGTGACGTGGATCCCCCAGCCCCTCCTCCCCCCTGCCATGACGTGTGGGGGCCATGACTCTCGGGGGCGGGCTCTCTCCACTGCCGCCATTTCGAGTCCTGGACTGCCAGCTAAGATGGCTGCTCCCATAGCAGCCTCTCATTTCCTATATCTTAGGAGAGAAAACAAAATACACACAGAACAAACATTTTTATGCATAGTTACACACAGCATCGATACATTTTACCGAGAGTCAGCCTTCCGCCACCTATACTCTCTGGGATGCTTGCCAAACTTGAGACCAACCGCGTCACAGCTGCAATGCTAAATATATTACCTCTTAGCATCACCCAGGAACGTAGAAACCTCTCTCTCCTCACAAATCATCTGCAGTTTATCTCTGCCATGACTCAAACCTACTCAAGCGCGCAGCGTAACTTTAAACCATAATAGCAGCTAGTACTGCTGAAACGCACAACAGACAAACTGGCTAAACAACATAACAGATACAGATATTTACAAGCATGTTAGCAGCTCTGACTGGAAATACGAGAAACTTGCAGAACATCTCACAAACAGAAAGACACTCGCTTTCCTCTTCTATCCCCTCTCCCTCCCATCCAGTACTAACAGAAGCACCGCTGGCTTATCTCCTGCTGCGGGGGACCCCCCCCTGCTCTATCTGGACATTCTTCCCAGCCTCTGTAGAGACGGGGAGAGAAGAGAAGAGGAAAAAAAAAAAACCCAATCGACTTCTTTCCAGCAAAAACATGCCTGAAACAAATGCAGAAATAGCCACCACGTAAATATGCAACACAGAAAACTTGAATCCGAAGAAACCAAACAAAGCACATAAACTCTGAAAACCGCACCCTGCATTTACCAGATGCGAAACCCGCAGCCTCCACGCTACAATTAACACAAAACACAGAACACATTATCCTCCTCTCATACAATAAAGATAATGCAACATAACAACGTAAAACATACTTGCCTGAGCAGAGGACTTTGTAAGCCTGCGAATTCGACCAGCTTTTGGCAACTTTTCCACGACACTGAGTGAATCCCTGGAACTCCTGAGCGTCATCTCTGTGTACCCACACTGGCTCAGCGGATCGATATCCAGCGGCAGCTGCCAGCCGGCCTCGGAGCGTTCCAGTCACCTGCGATCCGGTTTAGGCTATGACTGATGTGCACTTACAGTCAAAGTTTAACATCCACGAGTGTCGCCGCTGGTTTCCTCGAATTGCAGCCCGTGTGCTCGGCTCCCACACACTCACATCAGCTTATCAGTATAAGCTTGATAAGCTTTACAGTCCGCGTCCATCTATTCCGCTTGTTTTGCTGTGGAATTTCTTGAAAACACCTTCTTCGGCCCCCGGCCCCTGTCTGCTTGTACTGCTAGACAGTGTTCAATCAGGGTTTAAATCGGCACCATTGTTATAAACTGTTCTTATCACCTTGCTTCGACACCATCGTCTCACAGACTGTGAGATCACTTGACTCTCCACACCGCAAACAGGATATAGACTTTCTCAGGCTTCTTCAATGTTTACGTTATTTATTCAAGTCACAGAAAGACAGATAGATACAGTCATCATATCCTAGCTATGCCAATCTTCATGTTGCGTTACAAGCTCGTGATGAGACTCCCTGCTGAAGTCTATCAGGTACCTTCTTCCTAACTACGTTACACTAAACTACCTATGTACAGCATACATTATATCAGATTACAGAAAGGAAGAACATGCTTAGAAGTCGTCCCAGTCAGCCTTGCTAGCTAGTGCGGAAGGAAGAAGCAGAAGTGAGCTCTCGTAGCTCCCTCAGCCTTTTATACCGACTAGGAAAGAGTTAAATATGACATCATCTTCGCCACCCCCTAGACCAGATTATTGGTGGACCCACTCGTGGTGTCATCATACACACCTACTTGATTAATAATCAATGAGGCATTTGACCCATATGCAGGAACGTGGATGTTTAGTAAATATGGCCAATGTTTTATGTTCCTGTGGTGTAGTGTTAAGGTCAGAGTAGTCCAATGGCCTTCTTTTAGGAACATGTTCTCAGTATCTGCGTGTATCCTCTGCTACACGCAGACCCTGAGATGCCTCTGCCTGCATCACAAAACCTCTATTTATTTTAAAGGCATACACTGCGGACAAGCCTTTTACATAAAACTCAGGCCAAGTAACTGAGGCCTACTTAAATTATAACAAAGTTAAATGAAGCAAAGTAAATTATCGGTTGCGATCATTCCAAATCGGAGTGTGTGGGTGGGGAGGGGAGGGGTGGGGCATCCTCACAAGTTTGCCTCTGGCAGCAAAAGGTCTAGAACCGGCCCTGTATTTGCCCTGTTTCTTGGGCCCCTCACATAATAGTTGTTAGCTTTATTGAGTCGTCCACCATTTCTCTGTTTTGGTCAATAATGAAATGTCACAGCATGATGTTTTTTTTTTATGCTCCACAACCTCCACCTTACAGTGAACTGCTAGACACTATTGTACAGAATAGGAGTAAGGATGGATATCATGCCAGCACTTTGACTGAACAGAGGAGGTTTAAAGAGCCTAACATTATTCTCTGTATTTAGTCCAAGATGAAGCAAATCTATGGAAATTCACCAAAATAACGCAGAAGTAGATTGTGTCATCCGGGGACATGGCAAACGCAGACAGAAATCTCATCTGGCAAGATGCAGATGTACCAGCCCTTTAGCTGGCTGTCTGCCCAGATAGTTTATTTGTTTAAAGAAAATGTCTCCTCCATTTGTCAGTTTTCTGCATGATTCAATAGACCCCATTTCAGCAGTGTTTTTGTTCTCAGTGTCACTTCAGGTGACAAATGTTGCCATTCATATGCTCTGGGATAAGCCCCCTAAAAGTCCAACACATCCAACACTTAGGTCCGGTTCACACTCGGTGCTTGGAGCGCCGCTTGACGATTGTGGGCAAAATCTCACGATTTAGCACAATTTGCCAGCGATCAGCAAAGTGCTGAAAAATTGCCCAGTGTGAACTAGCTGTTACATGCAGGTCATTCTTTATTGTGATATCAGTTGAACTGCACCTAGCTGCACCTAGCATTCTGTTGGGAAATAGGGCTGCATCTGAGCCACCGTATTGTTCTGCATCCCACTCGCCTTCTTCAGCCTCTTCTGTGTCCCGCCACATACCCATATGCAGCATACATGCATTCATATAACTGGTCTTTGCACGACCAGTAATGGGATGGCCTGAATCTGCAAGGCTGTTGGTCACTTCTGAGGATATGTGTGTGGTCGTGTGACTAAAACGGGTGGGCTTGTAGCACTGTCATATGTGAGGTGGAGCTAAGTGGAATTCCAGGGTTAGCCATGTTCAAGAAGACAAGGCAGTAGCCTAAAAAACATGATTTATTGCATTAATTTTTAGATTTATGTATAAATATGTATACCCCTTAGCCCAGCCATTATTATTTATTTCATCATCTTCCCTGGCACTGCCCAGACTGAAATATAGACAGTAGAGGGTACAATACAAACATTCTGTACCTAGTTCATGCACCTGGGGGTGGTCCTTAGAGTTAGGCACCGTCTGGGGGCTTAGTGTTAGGCACTGCTGGGGGTGCCTTAGTGTTAAGGTTCATACACACCTACCAACTATCCGCCAAACGTGTCTGTTAAGCCCCATTCACATGTTCAACAGCATCCTTTTATGCAGCACAATTGTCAAAAAGCTTTTGTTGTGAAACAAGTTGAAACAACTAAACAAAGTCTTTTGCTATTGTTCAAAAAGCTGATAAGACTGATAAGAAGTCAATCCAACAGTTGGATTGACTTCTTATCAGTCTAAACAGCTGTTTGAACAATAGCAAAATACTTTGTTTAGTTGTTTCAACTTGTTTGGTAGATAGTTGGACAGATAGTTGGTAGGTGTGTATGAACCTTAAGGCACAACCTGGGGGGTCATAAGTGTTAAACACCACCTGGGGGGCCATTAGTGTTAGGCTCCACCAAGGGGGATCGGTTACTGTTTGGTATGAAGTGGGAATGTTCTGTGTGAAAATAGGGTTTGGTTAGGGCATAGTAAAAAATTGGTAAAGATTATAGGCAAACTATATACTCACCTAAATGATTATTAGGAACACCATACTAATACGGTGACCCCCTTACGCCTTCAGAACTGCCTTAATTCTACGTGACATTGATTCAACAAGGTGCTGAAAGCATTATTTAGAAATGTTGGCCCATATTGATAGGATAGCATCTTGCAGTTGATAGAGATTTGTGGGATGCACATCCAGGGCATGAAGCTCCTGTTCCATCACATCCCAAAGATGCTCTGTTGGGTTGCGATCTGGTGACTGTGGGGGCCATTTTAGTACAGTGAACTCGTCATGTTCCAGTAACCAATTTGAAATGATTCGAGCTTTGTGACGTGGTGCATTATCCTGCTGGAAGCAGCCATCAGCCATCAGAGGATGGGTACATGGTGGTCATGAAGGGATGGACATGGTCAGAAACAATGCTCAAGTAGCCTGTGGCATTTAAATGATGCCCAACTGGCACTATGGGGCCTAAAGTGCATGGCCGTTTCTAGGGCCGTGCGGCCCGTGCGGGCGCCCTGAGCGCTGTTTGGAGGGGGGGCGCTGTGATGGAGGGGGGAGCCGCAGCCGCGGGGTACACACGCTGATACACACACACACACTGCTTCCTGTTTAAAGGAAGCAGTGTGTGTGTGTGTATCAGCGTCTATGGAGAGAGGAGACTGGCGGCGAAAGAGCAGCGCTTGGAACCGGGGAGGTGAGTCGTTTTGCATAGCGCTTCCCTGCCCATTGCTTATCAGTCCGAGGGGGGAGCACGGAGGGCGGCGGGGAGAGGAAGGGAGGGAGAGGGCGGGCTGCCCTCTGCCCTCCCCGCGGCTGCGGCTACCCCCTCCATCATGGGGGGCATCTACCTAACCTATACTGGGGCAACTACCTATCTAACCTACCCTGGGGGGCACCTACCTATCTAACCTATACTGGGGGGGCAGCTACCTAATCTAGCCTATACTGGGGGACACCTACATAATCTAACCTCTACTGGGGGGCAGCTACCTAATCTAACCTATACTGGGGGGCAGCTACCTATCTAACCTATCCTGAGGGGCACCTATCTATCTAACCTATCCTGGGGGCACCTACCTATCTAACCTATACTGGGGGGCAGCTACCTAATCTAACCTATACTGGGGGGCAGCTACCTAATCTAACCTATACTGGGGTGCAGCTACCTAATCTAACCTATACTGGGCGGCACTTACCTTATCTAACATATACTGGGGGACACCTACATAATCTAACCTATACTGGGGGGCAGCTACCTATCTAACCTATACTGGGGGGCAGCTACCTATCTAACCTATACTGGGGGACAGCTACCTAATCTAACCTATACTGAGGGGGCAGCTACCTAATCTAACCTATACTGGGGGGCACCTACCTATCTAACCTATACTGTGGGGCACCTACCTATCTAACCTATACTGGGGGGCAGCTACCTATCTAACCTATAGTGGGAACATAAACTTATCTAACCTGTATTGGGGGCACCTACCTACCTACCTAGCTAGCCTATACAGGTGACAACTATACTGGCTACCTATATTGAAGGCACCTACCTTACCTACCTATACTGGGGGCATCTACCTATCTAACCTATGCTAGGGGCAACTATTCTGGCTACCTATATTAGAGGCACCCACCTAGCTAACCTGTACTGGGGGCACCTACCTATCTAACCTATACTGGGGGCACTATACTGGCTACCTATACTGCAGGCACCTACCTGGCTAACCTATACCGGGGGCAACTATACTGGCTCACCTATGCCTGGCTACCTATACTGGGGGGACCTATAGCTGGCTACCTATACTGGGGTACCTATTCTGGGCTACCTATACTGGGGGAATCTATACTGAGTGCAACTAGACCTGGCTAACCTATACTGCGGGCACCCATACCTTGCTTCGGGGGGGAGGGGCGCAATTTTTACACCCTCGCCCTGGGTGCATTTTAGCCTAGAAACTGCACTGCTAAAGTGTGCAAGAAAACATCCCCCACACCATTTCACCACCACCAGCCTGCACAGTGGTAACAAGGCATGATAGATCCATGTTCTCATTGTTAGGCTTGTAGGAATATCCACCCACGAATCAGCTCCAATGCCCCAATCTACCTCCACATGCTTCACCCTATGTGGCGCTTGAATGGGAGGTGAGGAGACAACACCTACCCGACTTTGGTTCCATTTAGGCCTTTAGTGTGCAAGGTATTGGCGCTGAATGCAGGGTGAACGAATAAACTTCCAGGCCAAACAAGGATTCAGAGTTAGCAAAGTCCAGTAACAGTCCAGGGTCATACATCAGATATATTGCAGTACAGGAGGGCTAGGCAAAGAGAGGTCAAAACATATTCAAGGTCAAACCAGGCAACAAACAGTCGTAACGATAATCCAGGCAAGAGGTCGGTTCAGGCGGCAAGCAAGAAATGTCCAATAACTGGCAGAGGTCAAAATCCAGGTAATCCAGTACAACAAGACAGCGCAGTCCAGAGCACACAGCAACCAGCAAGCTAGCGCTATCACAGGCAACATGCAATTGTCACAGCAAGGTTTAAATACTGACAGCATCCAATCAGTGGCCTGCTACATGCACGCAACAGCCAATCACACGCAGGCATTAATCTTGTTTAAGTATCAGCTGAGAGAGAGATCAGCTGACACGGTGGCAATACATGTCAGCTGAGTAACCAATACTAACCAGCAAAACATCCTGAGTGTGTGTCAGCTATAGCATAGTGGTTAAGAGCATTGCCTCCAACATGAGAGACCAGGGTTCAATCCCAGCCAGGGTCACTCAGCGTCCATATATTATTATTTATTACATAAACCCCTGCCTAAGTGTCAGCTAACTCTACCTCTGTCGCCGATTCAGACCATACTGCGGCCGAGAGGAGTGATGCCTTACAATCATTCTGTTTACGCCAAATTCTGACTCTATCAAGACTCATCAGACAAGGCAACATTTTTCCAGTCTTCAAATGTTCAATTTTGGTGAGCTTGTGAAAATTGTAGCCTCTTTTTCCTATTTGTAGTGGAGATGAGTGGTACCCGGTGGGGTCTTCTGCTGCTGTAGCCCATCCGCCCCAAGGTTGTGCGTGTTGTGGCTTTACAAATGCTTTGCTGCATACCTCGGTTGTAATAAGTGGTTATTTCAGTCAACGTTGCTCTTCTATCACCTTGAATCAGTCGACCCATTCTCCTCTGACCTCTAGCATCAACAAGGCATTTTCGCCCACAGGATTGCCGCATACTGGATGTTTTTCCCTTTTCACTCCATTCTTTGTAAACCCTAGAAATGGCTGTGCATGAAAATCCTAGTAACTGAGAAGATTGTGAAATACACAGACCAGCCCATCTGGCACCAACAACCATGCCATGCTCAAAATTGCTTTAATCACCTTTCTTTCCCATTCTGACATTCAGTTTGGAGTTCAGGAGATTGTCTTGACCAGGGCCACACCCCTAAATGCATTGCAGCAACTGCCATGTGATTGGTTGATTAGATAATTGCATTCATGAGAAATTGAACAGGCGTTCCTAATAATCCATTAGATGAGTGTATATCCACTACAGAGTGATACTAAACTTGATAGCGAATCAAATAGCGATCATGCTGCTTTTTTTAAGCTGCATAGTTTGGGCTATAATCGCGCTCAAATGTAATTGTTGCTGTTTTACAGGTACAATCAAGAAGCAAGAGGAGATCTGTCCAGCTGAGGCAACAAGAGCTATAAAAACAAGACAAGGTTCTAACCCTTACCTATTCTAGCCAAGATTTAGCTGGACAAGTTTCATTATAAACCACTGCCTCTGATCCTGTTCATGTATTATGGTTCACAGCACAATTATTATTTCATTACACAAAACTGACTTGTATAATGCCGAACATGCATCAGCATTGCAGGCTTTCAAAGATAGTTCAACATGAGTTTTAATCTCTAAATACACTCCGGTGTACAGAGATTGTCATCCAAAGGAATGTTCCATTACCGTAAGGCTGTATTTGTAATACTGGTTCCTTGAGCTTTTTGAGAGAAGTATGCTTGATGCAGAGCACAAAGGGTGGTCACATGACTGCTTGGCAAGAAGTATGGCATGACTATGCAAATGTTTGGAACTGTTCTCATAGTGAGTTCTGTAAACAGAAAACCAACTGCTGCTCTAATTCAGATTGAAAGAGCTGTGTGCAGATGTAAAAACTACATACTATCAATATGTGCAATTACCGGTACAGAAAACGCTGCAATTATTTTCATATAATGGTATTTGTGATTCCATCCTCTGAATTAAATGTCCATTAGCATACACATCAAATGCATACTGAAAAATTACACTGAGCTAAAAGCAAGGCGACAGAAAAGTGATGGATAACTGCAGAAAAAAACAGTCTAACATTTCATGAACTTGAAAATGGCCAGAAGAAGTACTTAGGGTGCCTCATCCTTCACATATGTTGTATGTCATATACTTCTGTAGCTGAGCTATGCGAGTACTGATTGTGAGGTTGCCTTGCATTGCCAACTGATATGTTCAGTCAACGGAAGGTTAAGAAATAGGTGTGGTGACATGTGTCATCTTAGCACTGGCAACTCAGCCCTGTTGAATTCGGCTTCTGTAAAAGCAGAGCAATGTAGTGAATGTTGGCCAAAAAAAGTCCAGTACTGCACACACCGAAGATGGTACTGAAACCATCTACCACCACAATGAGTAAACCTCAATTCCTGGTCCTTTTCATTGGGGCTGTCTTCCAATCCAATAAATAGAAGGCCCAATGCTGAAGACTGCTTGAGCACCCAAATGGAACTTGTCCTTGATTGAACTGACTCAGATGTAATGTTGCTGATACACAAGAAAGAAGAAGCTGTGCTGCTATGTAAGAAAATAAGAAATTCCAATACACAAAAGGGTGAGAGAGCCCTGCCCTTTTGAGCTTACAATCTAAAGGAATGGGTGGGGGAGAGGGAACAAGAGGTGGGGTAGTCAGGGCCAGTTCTGGACTTTTTGCTGCCTTTTTTTCATGTCTGCCAGTAGCAAAGATGGTTACATGCAGGCTGATTATGAATAAAACAACATGAACAGATTACATAGCGAATATCAGTCATTTCTTGATTTCTTTTCTATTTTTTTGTTTTTTACTTCTTACTTTGCAATGTATTGATTTATTTTTTTCCCCTTTTCGTTCCTCTTTAAGAGAGAGGCGTATGCTCTCCAGCTTCACTTAGCCATCCAAGATAAGGGGGAACCTTATAAAATTGGGTTTCGACCTTGATTGTGACTCTTGCACAAAGCGACGCTAGAAGTTTCATCTCCAACTTCTGACACCTACCCTCTTTATGTTAAGGTAGCATCCCAATAAAGCAAATTATTTATATGTCCTCACAACGTACTGCTCTCGGTTTACTAGAAATCTGACCAAATAATTTATCACAATTCTACTCTGTTAATGTTGCATTTCTCAATGTAGTAACAAAACTGTAACTATTTTTCAACATAGTGCAAACCGAGTGACATTCTGAATACATAACCTTTTGGTTAAAGCCCATTGGACTTCTCTCAAACATTTGTTCCTAAGCTGAGCAGCTACCAGGCTTGACTTGACTTGAAATGAGCCTGAGTGGTCTGTAGCTAGAGATGCGTTTAGAGATCTGTGGAAAGTGTGCTATAGCAGGCTTGGCTAATGGCGACAAACATGGCCTTGCCAACTTCCCACCAGTATGGACAACTTATCCTTATTTGCTTTGTGTCTTTTATTCATAATGTTACTTTTGTCACTGTTATTACCAATTGAATTCTGTATTTTGTATCGATTCTGTATTTTGTACCAATTGGTGTACACCATTATGTGTATTATTTTGAACACTATTTTGTTTCTTACTTTGTACAGTGCCACGAAATAGGTTAGTGCTCAATAAATCAATAATAATAAGAATATATACTGTATATAATACAATACACATGAACAAAATCATAAAACATTTTTTAGCATGTTAGGGTCTGTACACACTGCTGCACCTGCACTGCGTTTTTAAATCGCAAAGCCTTCACGAAAATAGAAAAATCGCATCTCACCAGTGTGTACAGGTCTTCATGATTTTTCAAAAGATTTTGCGATTAAAAAACGCATGCGATTTTAAAAGCGCAGAGCAAGCGCAGCAGAGTGTACAGGCCATTCGTTTTTATTTACATTGTAAATAACTATGTAAGCAAAAAGAATAGTAACCAGTTACTTACCTGGGGCTTCTTCCAGCTCCATGAAGTTTTACTGCTCTGTCGCCGTCATTCCGTGCTGCTCCATTCCTCAGTTGTCACTCCCTGTGCCACGCACCTCCTCCATTGCTCTCTTGTGGCTGGGAGCGTTCTGCACTAATGCAGTAAGTAAAAATTGCTACTGCATATGCGCAGGTGATGGAGAAGCCACGTGTCCGGCTCCACGCGTATACAGCCTCTGGGGACTCACCGAGTCGCCCAGCATATGGAAGGGGACACCGGGGGAACGGAGCAGGAACTTTTTGCTTAACATTTCCTTTAACATAAATTCTTTTTATGTAGATAAGGAGTCAAAAAATAGCCCTCTTACCTATTTACCTGGCAGTGGGTGGGTTCTTGTATTATTAATGGAAGTTCCTGAGTCAACTGTATGCCCTCTCTCCCCAGGACCTACCTGTGGAAGGAAGGGGATGTTACAATTACCTCCTGGGCACCATGGGTCAATAATCCCTGTGTCTGGAATACTAGGCAAGTGTACTCTGCAAATGTAATTAACCCTGTGGGCTGGTGTGGACCATGTGGGGCAAAGACCCATACAGGAGGCCTCTGAATCCCTAAGGACTATTAGCCAGGATAGGGGACAGGGAATTAACAGAGCTTTGGTGAGAGGGGACACTCTTTAAAGTAAAGTTTTTTTTTATTTAAAAAATGTACTGATGTTTTGCCTGTCACTCTTTTTTTTCATTAGTTGGTGAAAAAGATTCCTCAGGTTGTTAATGTAGTGGATTGTCATTTGGGTTTCTTTGTTAGAGTAGCAGTCATTGAAGTAAGGGAAAACCGCTCAAACCTTCTGCTCCTCTCAACTATGAAGGCAGGAGTGGTGCGTGCGAGCCACAGACAGGCTATCTGTCTCCAGATCAAGACCACCCAACAAGAAATCTAATAGCATAAAGTCTTCACATTTTATTTGCAGACTCAGCAAAAAAAGAAATGGTTTACGTGTTTCGGGTGCTCAGCCCTTGTTCACAGCCAGTGGCAGTCATTGAACTTCTCAGGTAATCAGGCAGTGATGATCACTCCTTTACCCGTGGTGTCTAAATCAGATGTAGTTTGTGGTGTCTAAATCAGATGTAGTTATAGCTGTGGGTAAAATAAATAAATGTCAGTTGGGTTTACACATCAGTCATAGATAATACATCCAGTTTGGGTGCAGGTCTTCCTAAAAAGGCCTCAATAGCCAGCTTGAGTAAATAAAATCTTAAAATGCAACCTCTCACAAAACAGATTGGGAGACTGTTATATAAAAACTGAATATATAACTTCAGTGTGATTCATGGCCGATGTTTTTTTTTTTCAGACTAAAGATGCTCTTTAAAGTGGATTTCCAGCCAAATCATTACATTCTGTGAGGGAGGATTACAATCTCTGTCTGGTCTTATTTCTGTCAGTGAGGTATAATTGCTTCAATTAGGATACACAAAAAAACAACGTACAATACATTTCAGAAATGTGGAGGAAAGTGAGGCCTCATTTTTATGGACCATTCTGAGGATGGTATTTTACTGCTGCCCTGATAAAACACCTGTATGTTAACCTGTGGCCACATTCATACACAGTTAAGGTGCTGCATGATGAAGGCAGTAGTGATGGAGCGGAGTGGTCTGTATATGCAAATAGGCTCCCAGTATAACAAGTTATAACTCTTTACTAACAAAAACATGCAGATAAATCATACACCACCATCAGGTAATGCAGCTTACATAGAACAAAAGAGGAACACAGACTTAATACAGGAAATCACAATACCATAGAGATCATTGCAGCACTTTACCGGCAGTGACATCTTGTGGTTGCTTTTCTATACTGCAGTTTAGGTAATAATGTTGTTACTACCAACAAAAAGAACACTACGTGCGGCATCTGAGTCGTAGCAGTTTTGTTGTTTACATGTGGACAGGCTTCTGCATTCTTTCCCATTGATTGATGAAGCTCACTATGCAGGTATGGTTTGAGAGCCTGGTGTATCTGCCTCATAATCACTTACAGTCAGCTGCAAACATCTGGAAAGCCATGTGTTTGGTCTTCCAGGCATTTAATAAATGTCAGTGTAAATGAGACATAACAACCTCTCACGGGTTATTATTGCTGTCTGTGACCTCTTGGGAACACCTCACCACATTTCTTCAGCCAAAGGAAGTAATGGGAGCCTCTCTGGTGGAGACACAGACGGCTCACAAATGTTCATATCCTTCCCCCATCCCTAAGTGAGGAATCATTGACCTGTTGTTTGTACTATTATTTTCTGTAAAGTTACCGTAGTGCTTTCAGTTCTTTTGTTTATTTTAATTATTAGGCAGTTTGACTATAAATCTTTTTATTAATATATAGTACATGTATATATGACTCAGAGACTGTATTTCATATGGAGTTCCCAGGATTGCTATGGCAATCAGGAAGCTTCACAGAGTCTCACTAGGCAAGGCAGACAAACCTGTACATCTGCTGGGCTTGTCATTACTTTCCCAGATAATGTTATTATACCAGTTCTCCTCGGTGCCGCCTTCAGTAAATGTAGATGTGTAACCTCCCAACACAATTATTTCTGAAACACAGGATCCTGCGCAATCTGTACAGTCTGTGAACATTTACCTGGGACAGATAAGTTATAACAACATGTAAAAGCTGTTTTGGCTCCGCTCGCAACACTTTTATCTAACGCCACTGATATTACAAACACATTAAACTGATGTTAGAGTGCAGCTGCAACAGACTATAGACCAGGAAGAGCAGCTGGATATCTAAGCCAGTCTGTCTTTCCTGCAACACCATTGCTTAGATGAGGTGAGCATTCTCATTTATGCTACAGTGGAGAAAGTCCAAGCATTAACATTGCAAGAGGAGGAAGTGTCCTGTAGTGTGACAAATCTAAATCTGAAATAGTTTTTTGTCTTTTCAAGTCGTGATCCTTTATAATCATATGGGCGGGTTATATCAACAACACAATGACAAACTGCACACTGCATGTATTACAACAGCATAGCACTGAAGCAAAACAGTTCAGATGCCAAACCGGCCTTCTTGCAGCTCAGACTTGTCACCCATTGAGAACTTTTGCCCCATTTTGAAGTGAAAAATATTATAACGGAGACCGTGAACAGTTGTGCAGCTGAAATCCTATATCAGGCAAGAATGGGGCAACATTTCTCCGTGTCAAAATTACACCAGGGCTTCTGAGTTACTAAATATTTACAGCTGTTAAAATAAAGGTGATATAACACAATTGAAACAGGTTGCTATCATCAAATTCAGAATGAGGATTTACAGTATGTAAATCAACATTTACCATATTGTGTTTGTACTACTTTCAATCAAATATAGGGTTTACCTGATTTTCGATTCATTACATGTTGTTTTTATTTAAAAGCTACACTCTGATTTCCCTTATTTCATTTTTGAAATGAGATTATATTTGCACAAAGACTCCATAAAAATATTTTAATGACATAAATCACACTAGATTTGATAAAAATCCATTTCTGTAAGCAATGTTTGTAATACTCTTGCTTCATCGGAGAAACACAAGTGACCTTGACCATATTTGAATTTCTCTACAGCACTTATGAAAATTCGCTGCTAAGGATTTACATTGGTTCAGCATATTGGGCCAATGGGAAACCTTGGTGAAAACACTGATAGCCCAGTTCCTGGTCATTTGCAGCATGGTTCCCCAATCAAGCAAACATATAGTAGAAAGAAGAGAATGAATATAGATTGTAAGCCTATGGCGGGGTCCTCTCTTCCCTAGTGTATTCCACATGATCGTGTGCACCTTTCCTATAACAGCCTGTACTTGTACTACTGGGCCTACTTAACCAGCCCAAAATCGCATCATCGTGTATCTTGTACCATTTGCCTTGTATAGCTTTGTCTTATGCTTGATAACCTTGTTACATCTGTTATCCTTTGTATCATTGTATGTATTTATCATCCAGCGCTGCATAATATGTTGGTGCTTTATAAATACAATAATATATTACCACATATATACAGTATATATATATATATACACAGTGGGTTGTCAATACTTTGTAGAACCACCTTTTGCTGCAATTACAGCTGCCAGTCTTTTAGGGTATGTCTCTACCAGCTTTGCACATCTAGAGACTGAAATCCTTGCCCATTCTTCTTTGCAAAACAGCTCCAGCTCAATCAGATTAGATGGACAGCGTTTGTGAACTGCAGTTTTCAGATCTTGCCACAGATTCTCGATTGGATTTAGATCTGAACTTTGACTGGGCTATTCTAACACATAGATATGTTTTGTTTTAAACCATTCCATTGTTGCCCTGGCTTTATGTTTAGGGTCATTGTCCTGCTGGAAGGTGAACCTCCACCCGAGTCTCAAGTCTTTTGCAGTCTCCAAGAGGTTTTCTTCCAAGTTTGCCCTGTATTTGGCTCCATCCATCTTCCCATCAACTCTGACCAGCTTCCCTGTCCCTGCTGAAGAGATGCACCCCCTGAACATGATGCTGCCACCACCATATTTGACAGTGGGGATGGTGTGTTCAGAGTGCTGTGCAGTGTTAGTTTTCCACCACACATAGCGTTTTGCATTTTGGCCAAAAAGTTCCATTTTGGTCTCATCTGACCAGAGCACCTTCTTCCACATGGTTGCTGTGTCCCAGACATGGCTTGTGGCAAACTGCAAACGGGACTTCTTATGCTGTCTGTTAACAATGCCTTTCTTCTTGCCACTCTTCCATAAAGGCCAACTTTGTACAGTGCATGACTAATAGTTGTCCTATGGACAGAGTCTCCCACCTGAGCTGTAGATCTCTGCAGCTCGTCCAGAGTCACCATGGGCCTCTTGACTGCATTTCTGATCAGTGCTCTCCTTGTTCGGCCTGTGAGTTTAGGTGGATGACCTTGTCTTGGTAGGTTTACAGTTGTGCCATACTCTTTCCATTTCTGAATGATCGCTTGAACAGTGCTCCGTGGGATGTTCAAGGCTTTGGAAATCTTTTTGTAGCCTAAGCCTGCTTTAAATTTCTCAATAACTTGATTTCTGACCTGTCTTGGGTGTTCTTTGGACTTCACGGTGTTGTTGCTCCCAATACTCTCTTAGACAACCTCTGAGGCCCTCAAAGAGCAGCTGTATTTGTACTGACATTAGATTACACACAGGTGCACTCTATTTAGTCATTAACACTCATCAGGCAATGTCTATAGGCAACTGACTGCACTCAGATCAAAGGGGGCCGAATAATTATGCACATATAACGATTGTGGAACTTTCTCCGTGATCAACGCACAACGCGTGCGCTGATACGGCAGAAATCCTCCACAAGCGTATAATTGCAGGAACCCAGCAAAAGGTGCTACGCACCCATAGAGGGAAATTCCTGTCGGCAGATGGCGCTGAGGAGTGCAGAGGAACCAATCCTCTGTACCTCCACAAATGCCAGACAGGAATTGTACAAAGCGCAGAACGCAATCGCAAGGGAAGCGATTGCGAATGAGAACGAGCAAAGGGACCGGTTGTATGTGTGTGCGCCAATCTAGTCGCCACCCCGCGACAGCGCACACACAACAGCAGATACGAAACAGAAACGCAACCGCAAGAAAGGCGATTGCCAAAAGTGACACAAGGCAGATCAGAACAGAATACGAGGATAGCAAAGGCACAGCAAATCATACAATGAGGAGATACGGAAAATAACAAACGCTAACTGAACGCGAACACCGCACTCATTCGCAACAGTGCACGCGTTCATGCGCGGTCTCCACGTGATAAGCACAATAGAGACAAGCACGCCTAACTAACCATCGACAGACAAACATGTAACAGAGGACGCGAGCGCTTGCTTAACGGTTACCTCACCGAGCCTCCAGCAAGCGTTCGTAGCAGACAAGACAGACACACGAAAACAGGGACAAGCAAGAGATAGGATCCACAGCACTAGCGAAAGTGGCTAGCGGGATCCAGGAAGACAGAACAGAAGGATCCACAGTACTAGCGCAGGATGCTAGTGCGATCCAGGTACAGAGTAGGAGAACAGAAGGATCCACAGCACTAGCGCTAGGCGAGTGCGATCCAGGCAGACAGAGTAGCAGAACAGAAGGATCCACAGCACTAGTGAAAGTGGCTAGCGCGATCCAGGTACAGAGTAGCAGAACAGAAGGATCCACAGCACTAGCGGAAAGTGGCTAGCGCGATCCAAGGAGACAGAACAGAAGGATCCACAGCGCTAGCGCAAGATGCTAGTGCGATCCAAGTGAGGCAGATCAGAAGAGATAGCTGGTAGCAACCGCTGCACCAGCTATACTCCAAGAACAGAGATCAGAACCATTTCCTGTCGACCACCGCTAGGACAGGACAATCGCAACAGAACAAACAAACAGATAAGCAATCCTAACTGCACTAAGGAAACCTGCCTAGTGCAGTTTTCCAGGGATTACTCTAAGCTGATCTTCAAACAGAGAGTAAGGCTGACACTCCTCCAGGAGTGTTTCACAGGAAGGAATCCTTATGATCAGCCAAGCATTGTGGGAAACACATAGTACTTATAGTACACGCCTCCAATGAATGTGGCCAGGCAATTTGCATGACAATGTATGCAAATTCCTCAGCAAACACAAGCTGCAAAACTGACAGAAGCTCTCCTTTCCAGAGTCCTGCAGCATGCAAACCTAAACAATGGTCAAAAAGCTGCCTGCCTGCACAGGCAGCTGAGCAGATCATTACAGCACACACCACTTTGCAGTTATTTATTTGTAAAAAATGTTTGGAATGATGTATGATTTTCGTTCCACTACTCACATGTACACCACTTTGTATTGGTCTTTCATGTGGAATTCCAATAAAATTGATTCATGTTTGTGGCAGTAATATGACAAAATGTGGAAAACTTCAAGGGGGCCGAATACTTTTGCAACCCACTGTATATATATATATATATATATATATATATATATATATATATATATACACACACACATTTCTCACTCCCTTGATGACATGATAGAACTATAAGCTACCACTGTATCACCCCAACCTCCTTTTTGGGTCATATGGAGGTGGGAAAAAAATGTCTTGTCATTAGCGTTGGTTTTGCCCCTTGCAAGGTTCCAACCAATGTGAAAGCCATGTTGAAGATAACATTAATTAGAAGCCAAAATCCACGTTCACTTCGGCAACCTTCCTTTCCACCCAACCTGCTTGGTGGATTAAGAGGGTAAAAAGTTTTTGTTGTTTTATTTTTTGTTTTGTTTTTACATGTTGCTGCTAGTTTGTCATTTTTATGTCTAACTAGCTGATGACTCATTGACAAAGTTTGTGAGCTTTGGGGTCTTTGGCATCAATAATTTGTATATTCCCATTGAAATGAAACAAATTTGATTGGTTGTTTGTGGCTCTACCCCCTCTTCTGAATTTGAACCCTATTCACCCAATGGCCAACTGTACCAGGTTTGAGTCTTGTGCCATTAACAATGCAAGAATGGCAGCAATTTAAATATTCCCCTTCGAAATTAATAGGTGAATTTTGATTGGCTTTTGTAGGCTTCACCCACTTTTCTGAATATTTATCTAAGTCACCCAGTGACCAACTGTGCACAGTTTGAGAACCCTGCCATTAACAGTGTAAGAATGGCTGCAGTTTAAATTTTCTCAGTGAAATTAGTATTTGTCTCTGCCCACTTTTTTGTGACCTTGACACACAGTCACTCAATTAAGTTTATAAGCTGTAACATATGCGGCTGCGGGCACGCTGGTTGTCTCCGCAGCCGCTTCGGTTCCCTATTCAGAGTCTTTTTCCCTTTCATCGGAATTGTCATTTGCACATAAGGTTTCTGTATCGCGCGGCCGCGTGCGTAGGCGTCCCGTGTGCTGGGAGGAGGCGCGTCAGCTGACCCGCTGGTCGGCTGACGTCAGAGTGAACGTTCGCCGCTCAGGATTGGCTGATTGGAGTGGGCGCGGCTTGGAGGTGTCCTCTGCTTCTTAAGCCGTCGCTGCTCACTCGCAACTTGTCTGCGGTTGCAAATACTTATGTGCTAGTACTCAGACCTTAGACTAGTATCCGGTGTGCTTTGATCTGGGAGGAAACCAGGGATTTCACACAAGACTAGGAGATTGTTTACTGTATATGATTGATATTCTGTGTATGATTCTGGCTAACCTCTGACTCTGCTAATTGCTACTCGTCTTTGTACTTCTGCCCATCTGATCTAGTTGCCGAATCCCTGCCTGATTACCTACTACTCTTTTGCCTTCTGACTCTGTACTGTATCTGCCTCTTAGTTGCCGAACCTAGCTTGTCTGACACTCCGACTCACCAGTGGGCCCTCGCCACTGGTGAGGTGTTCTCAATAGTGAGGCTCAGGTAAACTAAACAGTTACTGTACTCTAATAGTGCCCACCAGCTCCTCTGGTGAGGCTCAGCTAAACTAATCAGTTACTGTATTCTAATAGTGCCCACCAGCTCCTCTGGTGAGGCTCAGCTAAACAATTCAGTTACTGTATTCTAATAGTGCCTACCAGCTCCTCTGGTGAGGCTCAGCTAAACTATCAGTTACTGTGTTCTATAAGTACCCACCAGCTCCTCTGGTGAGGTCTTGCTAAACTTATTCTTACTGTGTTCTATAAGTACCCACCAGCTCCTCTGGTGAGGTTTTGCTAAACTTATTCTTACTGTGTTCTAATAAGTACCCACCAGCTCCTCTGGTGAGGTCTTGCAAACTTATCGTTACTGTGTTCTAATAAGTCCCCACACCAGCTCTTCTGGTGAGGTCTTGCTAACCTTATTGTTGCTGAGTTCTTATAGTGCCTACCAGCTCCTCTGGTAAGGCCCAGTCTATTGTTGCACCAAGCACTATACATACCTTGTATCTTGCCAGCTATACGTGTATTATTGGTGATACTGCAGATCACCACATAATCAGGTATAGCGTCTGTATTATTGGTGATTCTGCAGATCACACATAATCAGGTATAGCGTCTGTATTATTGGTGATTCTGCAGATCACACATAATCAGACGTCTGTGTTGCTACACCGATCGTTACATAAGCTTTCAGGTTTGAGAACCCTGCTATTAACAGTGTAAGAATTGCTGCAGTTTATATTTTCCCATGTAAAAAGTTGGCTGCTTTTGGCTCCACCCGCTGTTTCTAACATTGGCATACAGTCACTCAATGACCAAGTTAATGAGCTTTTCTTAATGTGAATCAGAATCTCCCAATGACCGACTGTACCAGGTTTGAGGCCTCTGCCAAAGAGTGTAAGAATGGCAGCAATGTAAATTATTCCCCTTGAAAATCAATAGGTGAATTTTTTTTTTCTTCTCAAACTCAGTGTACACCCTGTACTTTTACCCAACTTAGACAGTCTGGCTTCATGGCAGCACTCCTGTGTTGGGTTACGTTTGCATCATCGTTTGATACTCTATTATATTTATTCTTTCGCAGTTTTTAATAAATTAGATTACACAAAGGTGTACCGCAAAAATACAAAAACAGTTTTTCTACCAATCTTTCTCAGCCATTCACAACATCCATACATCCATTCACCACCCAAACATTATGGTCCTCAAAAAGAGGGGAAAAAGAGAAAAAGAAAAAAGGAAAGAAAGAAGAAAAACTAGGTGAATTTTGATTGGCTCCACCCACTTTTCTGAATATTAATCCCAGTCACCCAGTTGCCAACGGTGTCAAGTTTGAGAACCCTGCCATTAACAGTGTAAGAATGGCTGCAGTTTATATCTTACCATGTAAAAATTTAGTTGTTGGCTCCGCCCACTTTATCTAACCTTGACATGTAGTCACTCAATGACCAAGTTTATGAGCTTTGGGGTCCTTGGCATCAATAATTTGCATCTTACCATTCAAATTAAACAAATCTGGCTGTTTGTGGCCCTGCCCTCTTTTCAGAATTTGAACTGCAGTCACCCAATGACTGACTGTACCAGATTTGAGGCCTCTGCCATTAACATTGTAAGAATGGCAGCAATGTAAATATTCCCCTTGAAAATCAATAGGGAATTTTGATTGACTGTTGTAAGCTCCACCAACTTTCCTGAATATTAATCCCAGTCAACCAGTGACCAACTGTGTGAAGTTTGAGAACCCTGCTATTAACAGTGTAAGAATGGCTGCAGTTTATATTTTCCCAGTGAAATTTGTTTTGGCTCTGCCCACTTTTTGTAACTTTGACACACAGTCACTCCATGATCAAGTTTCTGAGCCTTTCGGGTTCCTGGCATCAAACATGTGTGATTGGAAGCAGTTTATCCAGCAAAGAAATCTGATCGACTGTTTGTGGCTCCGCCCCCTTTACTAAATTTGAACCCCAGTCACCCAATGACCAACTGTAGCAAGTTTAAAGCCTCTGCCATTAACAGTGTAATAATGGCAGCAGTTTAAATATTCCCTTTTAAAATCAATAGGTGCATTTTGATTAGCTGTTGTAGGCTCCACCCACTTTCCTGAATATTAATTCCATTCACCCAGTGACCAACTGTGCAAAGTTTGAGACCCCTGCGATTAACAGTCTAAGAATGGCTGCAGTTTACATTGTCCTATTTAAAATGAATGGCTGAAATTTAATTGGCTGTTTATGCTCCGCCCACTTTTCCTGGATTTGTAACCTCGGTCACCAAGTGACCAACTGTGCCAAGTTTGGGGACTCTGGCTTGAGTACTGTGAGAATGGCAGCCTTTTAAATTGTCTCCATTGACATGAATGGGTGAAATCTGATTAGCTGTTTGTAGCTCCGCCCAGGTGTGCAGGGGGGACGTGAGACCCCCAGAACATATCATCCCAGGTAGTAAGGGATCTGCATGCCATGTTTCATTCAAATCGGTCAAGCCGTTTTCGAGTGATCGCGGCACATACATACATACATACACACATACATCCGATTTTATATATAATGAAGATTAAAGCTACAAAATCTCTTGTTTGGCATAACCATGGGAATGCCACAAACACCATGCTAATCTTAGCAATAAAGTTTTAAAATCCACTGTTATCGGCCAAAATTCCTCAATAATGCTGCATCAGTTTCCCGAACACTATAAGCAGTCAGGAGTAGTAGAGAAGCCCCATTGCCTCTGATGTTACCGCGGTGGTTTGTACTACATCAAGCAGTGCTTTTTTTTGCTTATCTGAAAGAGACAGGAGTGTAACTAGATGGGAGCAGCCCCTGCAATTGCAGGGGAGGGGGCAAAGCTGTAAGGGGGCCCCAATAATTGATTTTCTTCCTCCGATATAGGAGTCCATCCTTCAGATCAGGTGTTTGTTGCAACACTTGTTGTGGGTGTGAAGAATACAATGTCCACACTTGTTTTATGACCCATGCAAGCTAGGCCCCCAGGCTGTGAGGGTCACCAGGGATAAGCAAGAGAAGGGGTGTGAACACTAAGGGCCCCATGATTTGTAGTTACGCCCCTGCCAGGAGATATTAGTCCTTTCTGAGTCTCTTAGCAGATGTCTGCAAAGAGCTGTCAAAAATTTGCATGACCTTGATCTGGCTACTTTTGTCTACACAAATGTCTCTCTGGGAGCTCAGTGGCACAGATAACCCTTTACTGTCTAAAGCAGCTCTCAGACCTGACTCAGAAACATCAGTTCTACAGCTTAAGTTATTTCCCAAAATTTCAAAAAGTATGATGGCATCCCCTATGTGGGCAGTAAGGAAGATGACTCTGTACACTAGTAACATAAAGTTATATAGAGGTATATTCAGTATGGGAGAGATAAGTGGAGGAAAGTTTAGCTTAGGTTTGTTTTACCAGAGAGGTAGACAGAATAAGGCAGATAATGAGTGAGATAAAGGGATTTATTTACTGAGATCATTAGCTTGAGCTGCTGTATGCTGGGCTACTTTCTTTATTTGATTTTAATCCCACTTTAAGTCAAGAACACACCCCTGTGGTCAGAATTGGCTATTTATACATTCACGTCTTTTTAACTCGCAGAAACACGCAGAGGCTTTAGAAGGAAGGTGGGTATTTTTCTACCTTTCGTCAGCTATTGAAGATTAGATTTTACTATGGCATGAGTGCCCTCTTGAGCATCCCAGGGGAGTCAAACCCAGCACATTCAATGTGCAAATCATGAGCTCTGTCTCCCACCTCCTGTCAGTGGAATGTGAACACCTTCAGTGATATTTTACAATTCAGTATGCTGAAAATCACTGTGTGTTGTGACTCTGCACTCCTCCAGGGTGTTGCATGAACACTGAATACAAATCCAAAAGCATAACTACAAATCAATGGACTCAGTATCAAGACAAGGTTCTCCAGAACCTGAGTGGGCCCCACCCCACACACAGTATTCCCTGGTAGCCTAGTGCCCCACCCCACACACAGTATTCCTTGGTAGCCTAGTGCCCCACCCCACACACAGTATTCCCTGGTAGCCTAGTGCCCCACCCCACACACAGTATTCCTTGGTAGCCTAGTGCCCCACCCCACACACAGTATTCCCTGGTAGCCTAGTGCCCCACCCCACACACAGTATTCCCTGGTAGCCTAGTGCCCCCCCCCCCCCCACACACACACACACACACTCACACACACAGAGTATTGCATGGAAGTCTAGTGCCCCACCCCACACACAGTATTCCCTGGTAGCCTAGTGCCCCCCCACACACACAGTATTCCCTGATAGCCTAGTGTCCCACCCCACACACAGTATTCCCTGGAAGCCTAGTGTCCCACCCCACACACAGTATTCCCTGGTAGCCTAGTGCCCCACCCCACACACAGTATTCCCTGGTAGCCTAGTGCTCCATCCCAAACACAGTATTCCCTGGTAGCCTAGTCCCCCCCCCCCCCCCCCCACACACACACACAGTATTCCCTGGAAGTCTAGTGCCCCACCCCACACACAGTATTCCCTGGTAGCCTAGTGCCCCTCCCCACACACAGTATTCCCTGGTAGCCTAGTGCCCCAGCGCACACACAGTATTCCCTGGTAGCCTAGTGCCCCACCCCACACATAGTATTCCCTGGTAGCCTAGTGCTCCATCCCACACACAGTATTCCCTGGTAGCCTAGTGCCCCCCCCCCCCCCCCACACACACACACAGAGTATTCCAAGGAAGTCTAGTGCCCCATTCCACACACAGTATTCCCTGGTAGCCTAGTGCCCCCCCCCCCCACACACACACACACACACACAGTATTCCCTGATAGCCTAGTGCCCCACCCCACACACAGTATTCCCTGGAAGCCTAGTGTACCACCCCACACACAGTATTCCCTGGTAGCCTAGTGCCCCACCCCACACACAGTATTCCCTGGTAGCCTAGTGCTCCATCCCAAACACAGTATTCCCTGGAAGCCTAGTGCCCCCCCCCCCCCACACACACACGCAGTATTCCCTGGAAGTCTAGTGCCCCACCCCACACACAGTATTCCCTGGTAGCCTAGTGCCCCTCCCCACACACAGTATTCCCTGGTAGCCTAGTGCCCCACCCCACACACAGTATTCCCTGGTAGCCTAGTGCCCCAGCGCACACATAGTATTCCCTGGTAGCCTAGTGCCCCACCCCACACACAATATTCCCTGGTAGCCTAGTGCTCCATCCCACACACAGTATTCCCTGGTAGCCAAGTCTCCCCCCCCCCCCACGCACACACACACACACACAGTATTCCCTAGAAGTCTAGTGCCCCACCCCACACACAGTATTCCCTGGTAGCCTAGTCCCCCACACACACAGTATTCCCTGGTAGCCTATTCCCTCCCCCCCCCCCCCACACACACACACAGTCAGTGTTGCTCGGATACCTCATTATCCTATTCGAGTTTGGTCGAATTCGGATAGTAAACTATCCGAATTCACTCGAAGTTCAATATTCAAGTTAATCGAATATCCAATTCGACCTCGGATATCCGACGTCACTATCCGATTCTGTATTCGAGTAAAATATTCGATCTGGCCTTAAATAGCTTTTAAAACTTGTATTGGAGGTCAATGATGCATGAAACCACCTTTTTTATGAAGAAAAACATCAAGTGATTATGTGGTGATGTAGTAGTTATAAAAAAAGGTATCAAAAATAGTAAATTAACTTCATGAAAAGTGTTTGCATGAGAAGGTGTGTCCAAAATGGTTGTTGGAAGTCTTCATTTATGTCGTCTTCATCTTCTTCTTCTTTATCTTCTTCTTCTTCTTCTATATCTTCTTCTTCTACTCGAATCTTCTTCATCTTCTACTTCTTGTATCTTCTTCAATTATCTTTTTCTTTTTCTATATCTTCTTCTTCTGCTTCCTCTTCTTCTTCTTCTTCTATATCTTCTTCTTCTTCTTCTATATCTTCTTCTTCTTCTATATCTTCTTCGTCTTCTTCTTCTATACCTTCTTCTTCTTCTATATCTTCTTCTTCTACTTCTTCTTCTTCTATATCTTCTTCGTCTTCTTCTTCTATACCTTCTTCTTCTTCTATATCTTCTTCGTCTTCTTCTTCTATACCTTCTTCTTCTTCTATATCTTCTTCTTCTTCTTCTTCTATATCTTCTTCGTCTTCTTTTATACGTTACTCTTCTTCTATATCTTCTTCTTCTTCTTCTATATCTTCTTCTTCTTCTATATCTTCTTTGTCTTCTTCTTCTATACCTTCTTCTTCTTCTATATATTCTTCTTCTACTTCTTCTTCTTCTATATCTTCTTCGTCTTCTTCTTCTATACCTTCTTCTTCTTCTATATCTTCTTCGTCTTCTTCTTCTATACCTTCTTCTTCTTCTATATCTTCTTCTTCTTCTTCTTCTTCTATATCTTCTTCGTCTTCTTCTTCTATACCTTCCTCTTCTTCTATATCTTCTTCTTCTTCTTCTCCTTCTCCTTCTCCTTCTTCTATATCTTCTTCTTCTTCTTGTTCTTCTAAATCTTTTTCTTCTTGTTATATATCTTCTTCTTCTTCTTCTTCTTCTTCTATATCTTCTTCTTCTTCTTCTATATCTTCTTCTTCTTCTTCTTCTTCTTCTTCTTCTTCTATATCTTCTTCATCTTCGTCTTCTATTTCTATATCTTCTTCTTCTTCGTCTTCTTCTTCTATATCTTCTTCATCTTCTTCTTCTATATCTTCTTCTTCTATATCTTCTTCTTCTATATCTTCTTCTTCTTCTTCCTCTTCTTCTCTATCATTATATTATGTGTCTTGGTTTTCCTTTCTTTTGTAATATTTTTTTTTTACTTCATTTGTGGAAATATGTTATTTTAATAACACCATAGTTATATATTTGTGTTGATGGCATAATAGGTAGGTAGTGGCACATTGCAAGCCACAGCGCCTTTTTCTGTGTACCCTGGCGGTGGTAAAACACAGACATCAACAGGAGGAGGAAGTAGTTGCAGGCTTGCAGCTATTGTAGTGTGGTAATAGCTGCCGGTAGGAGAGTGGGTGGGCAGGTGGCAGCAGAAAATAGTTCTTCTTCTGTTCTCCCTGGCAGTGGTAGCAGCACACAGACAGCAGAAGCTCAATGCAGCTACAGGAGGAGGAGTAGTGTGTGTCAGACAGTGTGATCTGTGATGTGACTGACATAATAGGCCCTGGTTCCTAGCGGTGGTTCCAGGGCCGTAAATACACAGCATGAGGTTCCAGACAGCGGTCGTGAAGCCCACATTGTGTCCAATACACAATTGGGACAGCACAGTTTTCAACCCGGACACCTCTAAATTAATTACAATTTTTTTTTTAAATGGATGCAGATATTTTTGAGCGTAATAGCTGTTGGCGCATGGGCAGCAGCACCTTGTAATGTGTTCCCTGGCAGTGGAGACACAGACAGCAGGAGGAAATACAGCAGCAGGCAGCGTGAGGAGGTTGAGTGTGTGGCAGACTGGCAGCAGGCAGGAGGGCAGGCAGCGAGACATAATAGGCCCTGGTTCCTAGCGGTGGTTCCAGGGCCGTAAATACACAGCATGAGGTTCCAGACAGTGGTCATGAAGCCCACATTGTGTCCAATACGCAATTGGGACAGCACAGTTTTCAACCCGGACACCTCTAAATTAATTTTAAAAAAAAATTCAAATGGATGCAGCTATTTTTGAGCGTAATAGCTGTTGGCGCATGGGCAGCAGCACCTTGTAATGTGTTCCCTGGCAGTGGAGACACAGACAGCAGGAGGAAAGACAACAGCAGGCAGCGTGAGGAGGTTGAGTGTGTGGCAGACTGGCAGCAGGCAGGAGGGCAGGCAGCGAGACATAATAGGCCCTGATTCCTAGCGGTGGTTCCAGGGCCGTAAATAAACAGCATGAGGTTCCAGACAGCGGTCGTGAAGCCCACATTGTGTCCAATACACAATTGGGACAGCACAGTTTTCAACCCGGACACCTCTAAAATAATTACAATTTTTTTTGTTTTCCAAAATAAATAATGCAGGGCAGGCAGCTATTTTTGAGCATAATAGTTGGTGGCGCATGGGCAGCAGCACCTTGTAATGTGTTCCCTGGCAGTGGAGACACAGACAGCAGGAAGAAATACAGCAGCAGCAGATGCAGGTGTAATGTGTGTGTGCCACTTCATGTCCCCCTCTCGCCGACAACAGGGGCCAGGAATTCGCCTTCCACCCAAGCCTGGTTCATTTTGAGAGTCTGTCCACAGACTTGTGAGACAGACGAGATCGCTCTCAGTGACGACTCCATCGGCTGCACTGAAGCAATGCTCTGACAGTACGCTGGAAGGGGGGCAGGAGAGCACTTCCAGGGCGTACTGCGCAAGCTCGCTTCAGATCGGCAGGTGCTTGACCCAATACTCCATGGGATCAACAGGGGCCACGCTGTCAAGCCCGCTGAAGGACCCCATGTAGTCAGCCACCATGTGGGTCAAGCGCTGCCTGTGACTGGAGAAGGATGCTGCTGCAGGCACCTCCTCTCTAGTCCTTGGCAGCTCTACACTCATGTAGAGTTCTTGGGTCAGAGACAGCAGGTCTGTGGTGCGCGTGCGCTTGCTGCTGGTGGATGCAGGCACCTGCTGCTGCCTCTGTGCTGGCTGGACAGTGGGGGTGGATGGCTGAGGGAAGGCTTCCTCCAAGTGCTCAACAAGGGCCAGCTGCAAATCCTTCATTTGTTGCGCACGGTCTCCTCCTGCAGGCAGGAACTGGCTGAGCTTCCCCTTCAGACGTAGGTCCAGCATCATGCAGATCCAGATGTCCTCCCTCTGCTTCATCCGGATCACCCTTGGGTCCTTGCGCAGGCACCTCAGCATGTGCGCTGCCATTGGGAAGAGTCTGACCACGTCTGTTGGCACATCATCGGCAGCCCCAGATCCGACAGTGCTGTCCTCTTCCTCTGCCTCCTCCACCTCATCCTCTCTCCACCCCCGCACCACTCCAGCTGCGCTCTGCTGCTCCCCCTCATCAGCAGCAAGGTCAGGGACCTCCACCAACTCCAAGCCCTCCTCCTCAGAGGTGGCCTGTGAAGCTTCCTGCAGCTCCTGCTGGTCCAAGGCTCTTCCAGCAGTGCATACAGGGCCCTGTCCAGCACACACACCAAGGGTACCCACTCGCACACCATTGCATGGTCCCTGCTTACCATGTTGGTGGCCTGCAGGAAGGGTGCCAGGACTGAGCACACCTGCTGCATGTGCCCCCAGTCCTCTGTGGAGATGATGGACGGGAGGTTGGTGGCGGCACGCCCAGTTGCAGTGATGGAGGCAACTGTTGCTCGTGCAAGGTACTGGCTGACAGCCTGCCTCTGTTCAACCAGACGCTCGATCATGAGCCAGTGCTGTGGCAGGTGCAGCTCCTTCTGCACCTCTTCCAGGCTCGCTACGGCTGCAGGCGAGAGCCGGAAATGACGCACAACCTTCCTTGCCACCTCAAGGAGTCAGTCCATCCCCTGGTAGGTCCGCAGGAACTTTTGGACTACCAGGTTCAGGACGTGCGCCAGGCAGGGGATGTGGGTCAGGTCTCCCCTGCTGATTGCAGCAACCAGGTTTGCCCCATTTTCGGACACCACCTCTCCGACTCTGAGGCCATTGGGTGTCAGCCAATTCCTCTCCTGCTCTCGGAGTTTGGCCAGGACATGGTTCGCCGTCAGTTTGGTCTTCCCCAGGCTGACCAATTCCAGCAGCGCTTGGCAGTGGCGGGGCTTCACGCTGCTGCTGAGGCGGGGGGTTTGGGCTGGTGTGCCGGAGGATGGAAGCGGATCAGAGGAACCTGTTGCAATTCCGCTGACCCTGCATGGTGGCACCACCCACTGCGTTGTTGCTGCTGCTGCCGCTCTGACAGTGCCCGATGCTGCTCCCCCATCCTCACCCCCTTCCACCAAGCTGACCCAATGCGCGGTGAAGGACAGATAGCGGCCTGTCGCAAACCGGCTGCTCCACGAGTACATGGTGACGTGGACCCGTTGACCCACCGCATGCTCCAGCCCTCTCCCGACATTGGCCATCACAGAGCGGTGAAGTGCAGGGTTGGCCGTGCGTGCAAAAAAATGTCGGCTGGGGATTGGCCAATCGGGGGCTGCACACATCAGGAGCGCACGCATGTCGCTCCCCTCCTGCACAAGGGAATAAGGCAGGAGTTGGGAGCACATGGCCCGTGCCAGCAAGCCGTTCACCTGACGCACGCGACGGCTGCTGGGAGGCAGAACCCTGACCACCCCCTGGAAGGTGTCGCTGAGCAGGGTCTGGCGACACCTTTTGCTGGCACGGGAATCACTGGAGGGAGCAGAGGAGGCCACTGAGGACTGGCTGCCAGAACAGGCCTCAGTGTCGGCGGCAGGAGTTGCAGAGGGAGGAGGAGAAGTGCATTGCTGACGCACTCCTGCTGGTGCTGGTGGAGGAGGCGGAGGAGGGCAGGTGGCTGCTGCCAATGGCTTCGCAGTGGTGGCGGGTCTGCCACTGCCACTGCCAGCTTCCATCAACTTCACGAACTCCTCATGCTCATGAAAGTGTTTCCCTGCAAGATGGTTGTCCAGAGAGGTGGTGCCAAACGCAGAGGGCTCCTTCCCTCTGCTGAGCTGCTTGCGGCACTGGTTGCAGGTGGCATACTTGCACTCCACATATGGCAGGGTGAAAAAATTCCATATTGGGGAGGTGAAGTTGCCCCTTCGGCTGGAAGGTGCTGCTGCCACTGGTTTCCTTGTGGTGGTTGGGGGGGGGGGGGGTTTCTTGGTGCGGCTGGTGGTGGCACTGGCAGAACTCGTCTCCGGATCAGCACGCTGTGTGGCCTGCATACCATGCCCACTTGTGATCCTGCCCATGCCTGCAATGCTGATCCTTCTAGCAAGGCCCACAGACGCATCCACCTCCTCCTCAGAGCTGATGACATCCCCACTCCCAGGACCTGGCACCCTGTCTCTGTCCTTCACCCTGTCATCATCATCCTCCCCCTCCGCAAACATGTCCTGCTGGGATCCCACAAACTCCCCTTCTGCATGCATGGGCGGATGGACAGTCACCACTGTCTGACTGTCCAAAGCATCATCCCCCAAAGTGCCCATCAGCATTCCTTCCTCCTCCAATTCTGCCGCAACAGCATTCCATAACCCCACTGCGCTTGGATAAGAAGGTGCTGAGTGACAGGGTGCTGGTGTCGCCCGCTGGGGCTGGAGAACTGCACTCCTCCTCCTCCTCCCCAGGCAGTGCTGGTCGGCTGCTGCTGTTCTTGCGAACAGGAGTGGTGGCGGGGGTGGAGGACTCGGTTCCAGAGCTAATGGTGGCCTGCTCATCCACCATCAGTTCCACCACAGAGTCTGCGTCCTTCTCCTCAATAGGACGGCTACGACCTGGCGGTGGAAGGAACATCTGCGCCACACGCTGCTGCTGCTGCTGCTGTGTCTCTGCAGCGTGACTCCCAGCTGTTGGGCGGCCAAGGCGTCCACGGCCAGTGGCTAATGGCGGAATAGCCACTGGTGCAGACACAGAACTGCGCATGGTGGTGGTGGTGGGGCGGCTGCCACGCCCACGACCTCCTCTCTTGGCGATGCCCTTGCTGCCCTTGCTGCCCCTGCCCAAACCGCGGCTGCCAGTGCCAGAAATCGTATATATTTAACATTATACAAATGAAAAAAAAAACGTATGTATGTAAAGGCGGGTGGGACAAGTGGGGTACTTTAATGGGGTGGGACTGGTGGTGGTGGGTGTGTGAGGTAACGGACAGGTGTACTCTACAGCAGAGATCGGTGTAGCGCTAACGAGAGAGTGCGCAGTGCGCACACAAAGACCCTAGCTGACGCTGACTGACGGTGTCCCTATACACAGACTACAGTACAAGTCAGCAAATACACAATAGAAGTAATAGAAACAATAGGACGGGTGTAGCACTAACGAGAGGGTGCGGACAGCGCAGACGTGCACTGCGCACACAAAGACCTTAGGTAACGCGGTGACGGACGGTCCCTATACACAGACTAGAGTACACTACAGTACTACTAACTAAACAATAGAAGAATCTAGCTAAATAATAGAACAGGTGTGACTAGATTACAGAGAGCAGATACAGGACAGGTATAGCTAGCAGTAAAGCTGGCCTTGCTAACTACAAAATAGTACAAATCTATCTAACACAGAAGTAGTAGTACAGTAGAGTAGGACAGGTGAGAGCACAGGTACCTAGAGACTAGAGCACAGAGCAGGGCAGGCTGCCTTGCCTAGGCACAGGGCCTAGCTGCTGGCTGCAGCTGCAGCAGTGACAGTCTCCCTCCCTAGTCCCTAATCACACAAACTAAACTGCCTAAAATACAATCTATCTACAATACAAAACAATACAGTTGAAGATCAAGTGTTGGAGTGTAAAAACGCTTGGTTTAGAACAATATAAATGCGCTTGCACACAGACAAAACGCACTGGAGCAGTCTCTAAGTACAGTTAGTCAGTAAGTCGCAAGCAGGACGAGTGAGGCAAAATGGCGTCCGCTATTTATAGAGGGGGGCTTGCCCAGGCTCCCCCTCTCTGATTGGCTGCAGTAAGAGGGCTGGGAGCCCTCTGATTCGCTTGTGAGGACTCGAGGTGACGTCAGACGTGACGCTATCCCAGCTCGTGACGCTATCCGAGCTCGGATAGCTAGGATATCTCCGGATAGCTGCTTGCTATCCGAGTGCGCTCGGATAGCACAGCTCGGATAGCTAATACTATTCGAGTTCGGTATTCACACTCGAATAGTGAAAAAAGAGCTAGGATATCCAAGCACCTCGGATATCCTAGCTCAGATGAGCACCACTGCACACAGTATTCCCTGGAAGTCTAGTGCCCCACCCCACACACAGTATTCCCTGGTAGCCTAGTGCCCCACCCCACACACAGTATTCCCTGGTAGCCTAGTGCCCCATCCCACACACAGTATTCCCTGGTAGCCTAGTGCCCCACCCCACATACAGTATTCCTTGGTAGCCTAGTGCCCGACCCCACACACAGTATTCCTTGGTAGCCTAGTGCCCCACCCCACACACAGTATTCCCTGGTAGCCTAGTGCCCCACCCCACACACAGTATTCCCTGGTAGCCTAGTGCCCGACCCCACACACAGTATTCCCTGGTAGCCTAGCCCCCCCCCCCCCACACACACACACACACACACAGTATTCCCTGGTAGCCTAGCCCCCCCACACACACACACACACACACACAGTATTCCCTGGTAGCCTAGTACCCCACCCCACACACAGTATTCCCTGGTAGCCTAGTGCCCCCCCCCCCAAACACACACAGTATTCCATGGTAGCTTAGTGCCCCACCCCACACACAGTATTCCTTGGTAGCCTAGTGCCCCACCCCACACACAGTATTCCCTGGTAGCCTAGTGCCCCACCCCACACACAGTATTCCCTGGTAGCCTAGTGCCCCACCCCACACACAGTATTCCCTGGTAGCCTAGTGCCCCCCCCCCACACACACACACACACAGTATTCCCTGGTAGCCTAGTGCCCCACACACCGTATTCCCTGGTAGCCTATTGTCCCACCCCACAAAACAGTATTCCCTGGTAGTCTAGTGCCGTACCCCACACACAGTATTCCCTGGAAGTCTAGTGCCCCCCCCCCCCACACACACACACACACACACACACACAAACACAGTATTCCCTGGTAGCCTAGTGCTCAAACCACACACACACACACACATTATTCCCTAGTAGCCTAGTACCCCACCCCACACACAGTATTCCCTGGTAGCCTAGTGCCCCACCCCACACACAGTATTCTCTGGAAGTCTAGTGCCCCACCCCACACACAATATTCCCTGGTAGCCTAGTGCCCCTCCGCACACACAGTATTTCCTGGTTGCCTAGTGCCCCCCCCCCCCCCACACACACACACACACAGTATTCCCTGGTAGTCGGGTGCCCCCCCATACCCCACAGTATTCTCTGGTAATCTAATGGCTTCCCCAACCCCAGAGTATTCCCTGGTGGTCTAATGGTCTCCCCCAGAGAATACCAGGGAATACTCCTTTGTAGTCCAATCATCCCCAATCACACCAAGTATTCCCTGGTACTCTAGTGGTCCTCTAGCTAGTCTAGTGGTCCTCCATCCACCAAAGTTTTCCCTGGTGGTCTAGTCTTTTCCTATCCCCCACAGTATTCTCTAGTCTAGTTGTCCTCCCGCAACATTCCCTGGTAGCCTAGTGCCCCACCCCACACACAGTATTCCCTGGTAGCCTAGTGCCCCATCCCACACACAGTATTCCCTGGTAGCCTAGTGCCCCACCCCACATACAGTATTCCTTGGTAGCCTAGTGCCCGACCCCACACACAGTATTCCCTGGTAGCCTAGCCCCCCCCCCCCCCCCACACACACACACAGTATTCCCTGGTAGCCTAGCCCCCCCCCCCCCACACACACACATACACACACAGTATTCCCTGGTAGCCTAGTACCCCACCCCACACACAGTATTCCCTGGTAGCCTAGTGCCCCCCCCAAACACACACAGTATTCCATGGTAGCTTAGTGCCCCACCCCACACACAGTATTCCTTGGTAGCCTAGTGCCCCACCCCACACACAGTATTCCCTGGTAGCCTAGTGCCCCACCCCACACACAGTATTCCCTGGTAGCCTAGTGCCCCACCCCACACACAGTATTCCCTGGTAGCCTAGTGCCCCCCCACACACACACACACAGTATTCCCTGGTAGCCTAGTGCCCCACACACCGTATTCCCTGGTAGCCTATTGTCCCACCCCACAAAACAGTATTCCCTGGTAGTCTAGTGCCGTACCCCACACACAGTATTCCCTGGAAGTCTAGTGCCCCCCCCCCCCCCCCCACACACACACACACACACACACAAACACAGTATTCCCTGGTAGCCTAGTGCTCAAACCACACACACACACACACACATTATTCCCTAGTAGCCTAGTGCCCCACCCCACACACAGTATTCCCTGGTAGCCTAGTGCCCCACCCCACACACAGTATTCTCTGGAAGTCTAGTGCCCCACCCCACACACAATATTCCCTGGTAGCCTAGTGCCCCTCCGCACACACAGTATTTCCTGGTTGCCTAGTGCCCCCCCCCCCCCCCCCCACACACACACACACACACACACACACAGTATTCCCTGGTAGTCGGGTGCCCCCCCATACCCCACAGTATTCTCTGGTAATCTAATGGCTTCCCCAACCCCAGAGTATTCCCTGGTGGTCTAATGGTCTCCCCCAGAGAATACCAGGGAATACTCCTTTGTAGTCCAATCATCCCCAATAACACCAAGTATTCCCTGGTACTCTAGTGGTCCTCTAGCTAGTCTAGTGGTCCTCCATCCACCAAAGTATTCCCTGGTGGTCTAGTCTTTTCCTATCCCCCACTGTATTCTCTAGTCTAGTTGTCCTCCCGCAACATTCCATGGTAGTTTAGTGGTTCAGACCCTGCCCAAACAGAGCATTCACTCACTTAAAATGGTGTAGAACTGGAAGGATACGGGGACGGAAACAACTTAAATGGATAAAAGGATATAACAAAGGGGCAAGAAGTAGAGAGACATAGAGCAATATGGCAGGAAGTAGAGGGAAAGATAGCTCAGATGCCTGGGGGGGAAATACATGACTAGTATTTATTGGATCCTGCAGCTGGCTATGGAAGGGCTAGTTTCCAATGTGGAGGTGAATGGCGACCTCACAATGAGCCCTAGATTTGGCTAGAATAGGAGCTTGGCTTTAACACAGGAGATATAAAATACTACCGTGGCTTTATTGTATATTTACATATATGTGTAACTTATGCTTGTGCCCTTAATACAAGTATCACGGATGATTGCAAACCCTCTGGGGGTGACAGGGAGTTCCTTTTTCATGTGTGTTGGTCCTAGAAGAGGCCATGACTGACGGGCTCTATTTACTTTGTCCTGGCTGCTATGGTGGTATCTATACCACTGTATAAATCCTAATTCTCTTATTACATCTTGTTCCCACATTTCACAGTGCAGGACTTTTGTTTGTTGAATCGCTGTCTGTGTGTTGCTTCAGTTTGATCTCTGTAATTCCCCACCAGGGCTTGATCTATAAAAATATGAGGCAAACCATCTTCACTTGCTAGACCATCACTGGGCAAACTATGGCTCACGGTCCGTATCCGGCCTGTTGGCGTTTTAAACCCGGGCCTGCTGATTGAAGGCTGGATTCCTCTTCTCCCCTTCCTCTCTCCCTGCAAAGTTGTGTGCTATGCGTAAGGATAAGTTAACTCACCCAGTTGCATTTTCCAGTGGGGATCTCCATGGCCACAGCAATGTCATGTTACCTTCTGTCAGTACGTGCCAGCGTGTCACATGACTCTGCCATGGCCATCGTGATCCCCACAGATTGGATGAGTTACACCTATCATAACCGAACGCTTGCAACTATTGGGGGAAGGGGGAGACATTAGGAAAACTACAGAAATGCATCCTCCCTATGAAATTACATCTGAGGGCAGCCATGAACATGCAGCGTTCTTTTTTTTTTGCAGCTGCTGGGTAACACCACCACATGTCGAATAGTAGGCATACATGGGGTTACATATGCTGCCATTCGGCTGCATGAAATTGCAGCCGGAAGGTGCTCGTGGCCCGCAACCTAGATACTGAACTGCCCGACAAGTGTCAGTTTATCCGTCCATAAAAAAATGGCCTTACAGTTAGCGATTTTTCATCACATACTCGCTCACTAATCACGTTTGTTATAGCTAAACTTCAATTTTTACACTGGAAATAGTTTTGTTTAAGTGGTTAAATGTAGCTATTTTGAGACTTCTGCAGAAGCAATGTGTAAGGGAAATGCACAGGAAAAGAATGAGAAAAACTTTCTTTATAGAAATTCTTCTATGTGGCAACTACAAGAAAATGCTGTATACTTTATAAATGATTCATAAACCAAAACCTCAACAAATAACTAACAGAGGATAGAAGATATTCCGGTACATATTGTTATGGCAGTCTGGTTTTGCATATCTGAATTGTTATAAGATTCAACAAGCTCTTCTGTTTCATGAGAATTTCCATGTGCGCGGCTTCCACTAGAGTTTTCGTATAAATACTTGGAAACGTTTAAACGTATTTCCATTTCCAAGCTGCTTCATGAAAAAAAAATACGGATGGGATACAGGACAAAAAAACTTCTTCAGCAAGTAATCAAAGGCTTGTGCATCATGCTGATGATAAATGCTCTATTTGTAAAAAGGACAAAAAGAAAATTATGAAAGAAGCTGGATTGTTGCCATAGCAACACAATAAGTTGCCATAACAACCTATTCACAACTAACCTGTATTTTCTTTATTACTACTTTCTTTAAACCTGTCCTTAATCCCATCTACAGTGCATGTTTTGTGGATGTCCCCCACAGGTAGATGGATTTAAAAATACTTAGTAATCATGATGCTTAAATTTTACCTTTTTATGCAGATTAAATTCTGCCTTGCTGTTTTGATCACGACCAGAAACATCAACATGCGGTCAGGTTTAGTATCTGTGGGTGGAGCAGCTGCCGCTGGATTCCATCATCTCCACTGCCCAGATATATAGGAAGGCACATACTGAATCTTTGTGAGAATTTGCTGCCTATAAAAGTGTTAAAAAGCATTTTTTCAGTTCGTCCATGGTCCAAACACCACATTGCCCTGGTCCCTACATTACTGCTCAGTTGACAAGATATTGTTAGTAACTTCCATTTAAATAATGTCAATTGCCTGGCTGTACTGTTGATCCTCTGCATCCACTATCTTAAAGTATAACTGACCTGCGGTTAGAGTTGCCTAAGGTAAGCACAGAAGTATGCTCATGCCGGATCCATGTTGCTCTTTGTGTTGTCCATTCCTGTCCATTATTTACCCTGGTCTCTATAATCACGCCTTGAACATGTAGCTTTCAGCTTATGTGAACTTTTCAGGCAGAGGCAGGCTTGCCTCAATGTTCCCTCCTATATCATTCCCTCCTCTTCCCCACCCCATTCAGGGTACACACATGCATTAAAAACCCCTAAGCTATGGTCACAAGAGCATTATGAGTTGTAAAGTAGGAGCACAGACTGGTAAGTATCATAGGAAGAACCCATTGTTCTTTACAATGCACCTGCAACTTGCAACGTTTTTAAAGTATGTTCAGGTGTCTCTCAATGCTTGCTGACTGCTTGTTAGTGATCCGTTGTGCTTGAAAACCATACATGACTCCTATTGCTATGTACGGTAATTCTGCAGAATGCCGGCAGCTCACTCCTCATTCTTAACCTCCCCTCTCCATAGAGCAGAACATCCGATGGTTTTTGTATAGCACAAGGCCATCTAAAATAACCAGTGTTGACAGACAGATTGTACCTGGCTTTAAGGAGTAGTTAGACACACCAACAATGTGACATTATATTTTAATATATTTATATATTATACCAATACCATATTGCGCTATTATTAGTTACTATATTGTACCATTCCTGATCATGTGGCAGCTCCAGAACTGCTGGTGACCCCAGTAGTCAGAGAACTGCAGCCTCCATCAGAAAAATCATCCACAGGCACAGTTCATTTGTTTTGTCACAAACTGTTTTTGTTTCAGCTGATTCAATCGCTTTGAACCTGCTGGATACTGTATATATTGCCCCTACAGATCAGCACAGAGGAGGATCATCTACCAGGCAACCTAGGCAGGTGCTTGGGGCTTAGAGGGTGTCAAGGGGCCCAACTGCCACTTTTTTTTACCTCTCTCCACTTCAGCTTACCAAAAGGACCACAAGAGGGGCAAAATGTACTTCCTTGCCTACAGACCCATTACATCTTAATTCATCTCTGCATCAACATATTTGCTCAATTCACTTTTTATCAATTGCAAACACTGAAAGTGTGATTGGACATTGTGGAAAAACTTGAAGTGAGAGGTAGTGGGGTGGGGGGGCAATGACCGCATAAGCTGGCCATCCACCTCTCAGTTTTCTTTGGCTGATTTGAACACTTCAGCAGAATCTATTGTCCCAACACATCTGATCAACAAACTGTCCAAAATCAATCAAAGTTTTGTACATAATTAATATTAATGATCATAAGGTTTCGTATGTAAAATTTCCATGTGAAGTAGAGCTGAAGTGGCGGGGGGGGGGGGGGGGGGCAGATTGCCACATAGTGTTGTCGTTTATTGAGTAGTACAAAGCTGATATATCTGGCTGCAAACTTAGCTAATAGGCTCAATTAAGAGGCAGAGCGTGTGCAAATTTGCATTTGCTTTCACTTGCCAGAATATGCCGGGACTTACAACTAACTACATCGCAAAATTTTGCCCTGCGGGGATTAGTCTGCACAACAGTCTGCACTTTAACAGGGGTGCCACGGGCAGCCCCCTCCAAACCACCCCCCCCCCCCCCCCCCCCATGCCACCTAAATCCATTCAGTATGAGTTTGCCCTGTGGTGCCATGTGGTGTATGAAATTCAGTTAGGGAGGGACCAATTAGCTTGGCGTAATTTAATCAGCCACTGTATGGCAAACATTTAAAAACTGTGTGCCTACATTTGGGCACAAGGGGAAGCCGAAAGACAATATATCTAGGGTGTAATTAGACTTAAAGTGTACCTGAGGCAGGGCAGGGGCAGATGGGACACAGAGGCATGTTCCCTGCTGCATGACACCCCTCTGAGTCCCAGCGCTGCTCTCTGCCCCACCCCCCCCCCCTTCCCCACCGCTGCGCTATCACCTCTCAAAATTGCTGACTTGCAGCTTGTAGGCAATCTCCAGGGGGAAGGGAGGAGAGGCATTCCTTGCTAATCCCCCACTGGGTGCGTTCCTGAAGGCCTTCACGAGCTACCATTGGGCTGCTCGGTCTCTCCATGTCCGCTCCCTCCCCCTGCTGCTCTACCACCTCCATGCACTCTGCTCTGTGTGAGACACACAGAGCGGAGCTTCCAGCGTCATAGCCCCAGGGGTCACGAAAATGAAAGTGAGCCACTGCAGGCAACAGGAGTGGCACAGAGCGGTGGGGATAGCAGCTACCTGATCTGCCCAGACACCTCCCACCCCCATCAGGTAGCATTGTTTTTTTAAATTAAAATCCCCACCTCGGGTTCTCTTTAATAGGTCCCTCCTGTAAAAATGATAGCATGGGATCCCCTATGTCTCCGATACCCATGAGGGTCACGAGACAGCAAATAGAATAGCAGCAGAGAGTGGTCTGCTGCGAAGTAGCATCTGGATGCAGAAAAAAATTACAGATACTCCTGCTAATCGCTACTCTGCATGGCGGGAGGAGGAGACAGGGATGGGGCGCGGTTGCAGGCGTGTTACACCCATGAGGTTTACCCTGCTCTAGCTTTACTCTTTTTTATTTTTTTCGAGAACTATTCCCCTACTAACTACCTAATAATTAATGTGGCAGTGTAATTCTGTCTCTGGCTATTGCTGGCAGCTCAAATACCCCATTTCGTAATTTGGGCTCCAGCTATTGAATTTCGCTATAGCTGTAATTCACATTATAGCCTATAGCTGTCTCATGTGTATGCCCAGCCAATCTAACAGTAACAATGCTTGCAGTTCAATTGATGCTCGATATATTTCTGCTGGAATCTACAGGTATTACGTTTACCATGTGTCGTAAACTGTCCAATCAAGTTCCATTTCGGGAGGGATCGGACAACTTGGCATTCCAAGCTGTAATCAACCTGTGTATGTCTAGCCTTGGTGAGCTGACTACATAAAAAAAATTGTTGGCTATTGATAAATGTGTAATAATAATCTTAAGCAACATATAAAAGTACGGTATGCACAATATAACATATTCTTCCGTGAGCACACATAACAATTGCTAAAAAGCATAAAGGTTATTAAGAGGAATATAAATTGAACACATAGGGCATGGGACGCCTGCTATGACAATCAATAGCACTTGAGTCCAGGATGTGTTTTTGCTATATTTTTAACAAAGTGTTGCTGAGCATAGCATGCCACCCAGTGGTACACACTATTGATTTCAGCAGCTGCTCGCCTGCATTGTTTGCCATGTGCATCTTAAACTACTGTAGGGTTTCTATTGAATTTTGGTCAATGTTTACTTCTGAGGAAAAAGTACATCAAAGACATATGAAAGGAAATAATGCACAGAGCAGTGTTCTAGATCTGCTGAACAATAGATCAGATAGGAAAGCAAGCTGTGTACTAGCTAGGATAAGCATAAAAGGTGTGAATGGGAAGAATGGAAATGAGACCTCTGATGTTATTGGTTATTGTAATGCTCAGTGTGCGAGTTCAGTTCTCTGGTGTAATTAACAAGACATGTTTTAAAAGGAAATCATCACCTTATTACAAGTTATGCTAATTAAATGGAGCATTTCGAGAAACTCAGGGAGACATGTCCCCGAATCCGTAGCCTACTTTAAATTCTCTGTGTGCATTTAGACTTTCATTACTGTCATGTTTTATTCTCCTAATAGTCTTTTGTATAGAAGTAATCCCAGAGCAGAACCATCTGTACGACTTTTGCAGGTAAAGTGTACCGGTTTTCTCTCCCTGGCGACGCCTGCTTAGACACGTACCTTTGTCTTTAAACCCATGTAATTGACAGCTGAATGTCATCTGTTTAGTGCTTGCTGATTGGCTGGTATTCATGGATACATTTTGCTATCACAGTTCTGTTATACCGAATTAATTAATGAAGAATTACAAACAGCTGTGAGTTTACACCTTTTCCATGAGTCAGCCAATACACTCCAGATTTGCTGAAAAATCACTCACCCGGTTTTTACATGTTTACTACTTAAAGGGTACCTTTAAAGTGTACCCAAAGTGATATGTGACATGATGAGATAAACATGTGTATGTACAGTACAAAACATATTAATAACCAGGCTATTTTACTTGTTTTATTTTGCTGCCTGAAAGAGTTAATTTGTAAACATGAATGTGACAGCTTCTGTCTTGTCAGTACCTTGTCAGGAATATAGTAAACATCATTGATAAGCAGATTACAGCCATAAAAGTTTTCCTCGCAGAATACAACTTATGAGGGTAGAAAGAGATAAAATACATAAACTGTTGACCTTTTTCTAACTCTGGGACACTTAATAGGCTGCCACTGATTAAAGACAGTAAAACATTCAACCTTCATTGTAAATGTTTAAATATAAAAGCAATCCATGGGATACTTACAACATAGTATTTTTGAGGGGTAGGAGGATAAATATAATTGTTTATCTCATCAGTTCTTTAAAGGATGGCTGAAGTGACATGCAATGCGATGAGATAAATGTGTATTTTAGCCTGTACTTCTCTATTATCATTCTTATTGTAAGAATTAAGAGTCCAGGTGTAACGGCCTGCTCAGCTGTCTGCACGGGCAGATGGCTGTTTGTCCATTCCTTAAAGAGACTCTGTAACAAATTTTTCAGCCTTAGTTCTTCTATCCTATAAGTTCCTATGCCTGTTCTAATCTGCTCTGGCTTACTGCAGTCTTTCCTAACTGCACTGTCTCTGTAATAAATCAATGTATCTTTCCTCTGTCCTGTTTGTCGGGCTAAAGCTTGATTGTGTGGAATGTGCAGGGCTGCTTGTGATTGGTAGAAGCGATACACACCCTCTGCAGGCCCCCTGCATACTCACACACTATGCTTAGCTGAGCCTATTAGAAGCTGGTTAGTTTGTTTGTAAACACTGCTTAAAACTGTTAATTACAAGCCAGGATTGCAGCAGAGAGTGGCAGAAACAGCACAGAGGGGCACAGGAGAAAATAATGAATAGAATGGTATGCTTTTTATTGTAAGAATATTAGAGTACAGATTCTCTTTAAGTCTGAGGGCTGCAGGTCTCTGGAAAAAAAGACCTGCCTGTGCTTTGCAAGTTTCAGACCTGCTCTGCTGCTGGGCAATTTGCATACACTTGTCATGCAAACGGCCTAGCTGCCTCCTTTGAAGGCTTGCAGTATAAATGCCATGTGATCCCAGAGTCCTTTGCTGCTCATAGAGGTTTGTTCCTGCTGGACTCACCTGGAGTGTCAGCCACTGCTATCTTAGTATAGTTCATTCTTGGGTAGTGCTCCTTGCATTCGTAGTTAGTGCAGTCAGTTTGTGTATATTTGTACTGCCTATTCTGTCCTGTCTTGTCTGTCGCGATTGCGCTGTCGCCAGCGGCGGTTGATAGCGAATCGCTCTGTCTTGTTTGGATCGCACTAGCCTCTAGCGGTAGCGGCTGTGGATCCTTCTGATCTGTTCCTGGAGTGTAAGCTGGAGCAGCGGTTGCTACTGGCTACCTCATTTGTCTGTCTTGTCTGTTTGTGCTCATTTGTGTTACTTGTGGCTAGTTAGGGTGGCGTGCTTGTCCCTGTTGCGCTTTTCGTGCGGAGACCACGCTGTAAACGCGTTCGCTGTTGTGAATGAGTGCAGTGTTGGCGTTTAGCTAGCGTTTGTTATTTTCCTTATCTTTTATTGTTGTTTGCTGTGCCTTTGCTACTCTCATGCTCTGTCCTGCTCAGTCTGGTGTCACTATTTGGCAATCGCCATTCTTGCGATTGCATTCCCACTTCGTTTCCACCGTTGTGTGTTCACCGTCGCTGGGTGGCGACTAGTTTGGTGGACACACATTGATTCTGTCTCTATGCTCTCTCTCTTTGGGGGCTATCTTGCCTTGTGTTGCTTCTCTTCGTACAATTTCCGTCTGGCATTTGTGGCAGCACAGAGGGTTTATTCCTCTGCACTCCACAGCTCCATCTGCCGGTGGGAATTCCCCTCTACTGGTGCTTGCACCAAAAGCTGTGTTCTAGTATCTTGACACGCTTGGAGATATCCCACAAACGTTACACCAGGGCTGTAAATGACAGTTTCTCTACAGTCAGAGTGCTGTCAGAACTGGAGTGGAAGGGAGGAACCCCCCAAAAGGGGCCGGAGGAGCCTACCTCCAAAATTCTGGAGGTAAAGCACAATGAACATGGAGCTCCAGACATTGTTTACTTTTTGACCTGAAGAGGCTGGGAATTTCTGTGAAATGCAGTGTCTTTTAAGTGTTTTTGCTGTTTTATATTTTTGGGGCGCTTTCTCCCTCCCACTCCAGTTCTCTGCCATGCCCTCCCCTTTCCCAATACCAAAGATATCTCACTATATATGTTTCTGGAGAGCAGCATACTACACCTTTTGAAACATACGACACACCGGCGTGGAGACGGAATTCTTCACATTCTGTGATTGCAACCCAGTTTTTTGAGTACCTTTCTCTTATATACATCCTCATTGTTTAAACAGCGTCACTATATTCACACTGTTTCTTCTCTGTTTCTTCTGTTTCTCGGTTTGAAGTCACGCCCCTTTGACACACCCCTTAGTCAGAACTCTCACTGACTGAAGTAATTACAGGTTGTAAAACTCATGTGTAGCAGGGAAAAACACCTGTGAGTGCAGGGACCAGATACAAACTTCAATAATTAAAGATTTGCTTGTATAGGAGCTTGAGGCAGTCAAAACCTGGATTTTTAACAACCAAAATAAGATTATGGGAATCTGGGAGAGTTTTATTTAGGATGGAGTAGGACTATAAATATAATTGTTTCCCACCAGTTTATATTCATTTCAGGTTTGCTTTTATTTTCTTGCACAAGCTGACAATCTGAGCAATACTGTCTGGATTCTGTTAGTACTAACACACTTTAAAGTGAAATGCAAGGAAATGCAAACGGGCCTGCATGAATTTGCTCATGTTCCATAAAACATTCATACACTTTATGTACAGTTCTTTTACATAAATCCATAAAATGTCAATTTCAATTTTAAAGGAAAACAGAGATGGCATTTAAAAAAAAGATTTGATACTTACCTGGGGCTTCCTTCAGCCCTATAAGCACGTCTGAGTCCCTCCCGCTGTCTGCCGTTCAGCCGCAATCAGTCCCAGTAACTGGCTCAGTCGCATCAGTTGGGGTCTTCTGCGCATGCGTGGGAGGTCCATGTGGAAAGAATTTTATAATTAATCTGTTAATCTTTATATATATTCTGTATATCCTGTGTAACCTATGTGACTATATAGTCCACATGCACAAGATTAGATTATTGTGTTAGAGTGACACTTTAAGTAATAGGATTATTGTTAACCAAGGAGTTATCACGATACCATTGAATATATGTTATATATGTTTTTGAACCATATACTGTGCAGTCTCCTTTGTCCTTCACAGTGAAATTCCAGAACAACCTCCAAAACCTCCCCCCAGTGTTATTCTGTGCCAGGCGCAGAATGAGCAGGTTGAAGGGGCCAGTCTAAACCAGTTTCCTGAAGGTGAGAGAAACGAAACAGGAAACTGGTGAACAGAAGATTTCTTGTTCCTGTTGACTTCTAAATTATTTATGAAGGACACAGAGGAGGACCGGACACACCCAGAAGGAGAAACTGGACATTGCTCATTGGACTTATGGGATTACAGACTGTTTGGAGGGAGGAATATATTAGCATGTTAACTGGGGTATAAAGATTTACCGAGAAAGGAAGTCTCTACCCTTTTGTGACTAGCCGGGCTGCAGCTAGCCTGTTTCTCCTTTAATAAATGCTGGTATATAAAAGGGTCCTCAGCTGAGTGAATAAAGATTTCTAAGGTTTTGGCAACTGAACGAGGAATGTCTCATGAGTAAGTTTATTTTCTTTTAACATCTGGTCCTAATTCGAGCCGGAACCTATCGTCACAGAGAGGTGAGGCCTAGGAGCGCGTTTGCGACTGGCGAATCTGATAAAAAGCTGGTGAAAGCCCACTGGGATTATATTTCCTTTAAAAAGGTGGCCAAATGCAAGATCTAGATCTCACGTCTTTGTGACATACGGTTTATTTCGAACCGTGAGACTTCTTCAGCCAAGGTCGGTGAAATCGCCTGCTTAGGATTTCTAAAACAAACTTCTCGGGTGTCCTGAAAGCTTCTTAATTGTAAGTACTACCTTTTATTTCTGTAACTTCTCGTACGCAGGGCTGCGTTTAAAGTATAAGTATTGATGTGTTGTTATATTGTTTTGCATGACACAATCTGTGGTCAGTTTCCTAAGCTACTGTGTGCCTCAGCGGAATTGTAAGTTTTTGCAATAGAACACAGCCGCGTAACAGGCAGTAATATCAGGAGTGGATATACTACCACCGATTGTGTCAGTACCTTAGTTGGAGGTGCCTCTCCTTAGAAGTTCAACGCACGGAAGTTGTGTCAGGTACCCCGTGCCCAAGTAAGAGGGCGGACAGGGGCTCCAGGTGACTACCAATCCTTCCAATAAGAGGTGCGTGGACGGGGAGGTAAAGAATGGGTCAAGGTACAGGCAAAATTAAAGCAACTGATGATGAATATGTTATGCGCAGAAGGAACAAAAGCTGGGTAAAATATTGTAGCCTGTGGAGGAGTAAATTTGGTTTTTCGGGACACCTTCACCCTGAGGGGTGCAAGAAACTCGTTTCTCAAATTAAATGTGAAGCGCAAGGTGACAGGAAGCTAGAAGGTCGATTTGGTTTAGCAGAAGCTAAAATATGGCTAGAAGAGGCGCATAAGAGGCAGAAACAGGTGAATACATATTGGTTAGGAAAAAAGAACAAAGACCTGGAAGTGGTAACATGCACTCCACGCCAAGACCCTCAGATCCCTCCCCCAGTCCAGGGCCAAGCTGTACCAGTCTTAGACCAGGCTGAGGCCCTCCCACATGACGCAGATGGGGCCCCACAGGGAGGTGGAACTAAGCAGGAGGAGGAAGGGGGGGCCACGGGAGGTTTGGAGGTAGGAACAGATAGAGGGGGAGTGCTGACGAGGGCCACCAAAAAGAAGATAGAGGGGGAGGCAGGGGTGCACGTTTCACAAATGTATCCACCACTACCCCCACCATATGTGCACCTGCGGGCTACAGCCCCTGCCTGTGAGGCAACTACTATGCCCATGATTCAGATGCCAAACCCTGCGGGAGGTGAGGCTGTGAGGGTTTATAGGCCATGGACAGATAACGATGTGAAGGAAGCTCTACAGGGCATACCCTCACATCGTGAAGACATAGATACATGCATAAGGGATATGAAAAACCTCCGTATCAGCTATGGCCTAGACGGGTTGGAATGTGAGAGGGTCCTTAGAGGGAAGTTCCAAACAGACTGGCACATGGTAGCTGGTACCTGGAACCCTTTTGATGCAGGGGATCCAACAAAAAATCCACCTGCTCCCCCTAAACCCCTGGTCTGGGACAGCGCTGATCTGATTCAAAGATATGATGCTGTACTTGACAGGGCTAAGGAGAAGTATAAGACGACACCAGATTGGGGCCAGATTTCCATCATCACCCAAAAAGAAGGGGAGGGAGTGGATGAGTTAGTAGCAAGGGTGGTGGAGGTTTTCAACAGACATAGTGGCATAGCTCCCCCTGCTGACCGAACAGTAGATTCCCCATACGAACAACAACTTAAAATTGCTGTACACAGAGCTTTAAAAGAAGATGTGGGCAAGTTTGTGACAAAGCATATGGTTAACCATAGAACTTGCAGACTGACTGATTTCCTGGAATATGCCCGGCATGCGGAGCGTGTTATTAGAGAAAAGGGAAAGAAAGGGAAGAAAGCTGCCGCATATGTTTTTGATTGTAGTGATGATGAGAATGGTTGTTATGTGAATAACAGTGGGCGCATCGCACGCCCGCAAAAGCGCAGATATAAGGATTACGAAGGTCGCAAAGAACGCAGAGAATGCTTTGAATGTGGTAGGAAGGGTCATCTGGTCCGTCAGTGTCCCGAGAGACACCAAGGTCCACAATGACTAAGCGTGGGTAAAGGTACCGAGGTTGTAGAGATTAACTATGCAGATCGCTACAAGCCTGAGATTACCTTGTTGGTGGCAGGTGTGAAAGTTAGATTTTTGGTGGATACAGGAGCTTGCAGATCTGTGCTGATGGCTGAAAGTGGTGTGAAGTGGAAACAGCAAGGATCAGTTCTTGCTAGGAATGCTGGAGGTGGGGCATCCTGGGAACCAGTTAGTGACCCAATAGTAGTGGAAGATCCCTGTACAAAAAAAAGAGTAGAATGTCAGTTCATTGTCTCAAAAGCCTGTCCGATTAACTTGTGTGGCAGGGACCTGATAGGTGATTTAGGCATCACCATAGCTCCTGGGGAGGATTCCCTTAGAGTGATAAAGGGGGGCTCCATAGCCAAAGAGGGTTACATCTGGTATGGATTAGTGTTGGATCAGTCCACACACCAATGGGTTAAAATGCAACTGGAAAAGTTCCCTGGAGAAGGGGACTGTACTACCAAGCCCCATGTAACCACCCACTTCCTCAACACATGTGTTCCAGACATTGAATATGAGGAAGAGTATTCCCTGGGAAGGAGGGTGAAAGTAAAAAAGACACGTGTGTATGCAGACAGCAGAGGGAATGTTGTGTGTGCGTGTGCAGTACCAGGATACACCAATAACTCCCCTTTTAACTACATGGGAGATGAAATGTACAGGTTGAATGAGGTGGTGCCCCATGCGCCTTTGAGAAAACCTCAGTGGGGTGCATGGAAACGGTGTGGTGAGCTTGTGACTAAGTGGGAAGGTATGAAGAAGGAAGAACTGGAGACAGAGGGTGTAAGGTGGATGGATGTTGATCATGTCTTTATTGGTGAATTGACCAGGTACCAGGAGGCCCCTCCCAATTCTGCCTGACGGTTACTAACAGAACAGGACATCTTAACTGATGTCCCGATTCAGCTGTGGGCCAAGTCAAAAACTGATGTAGGCCTGATCAGAACAGCAGACCCCGTGGTCATTACGCCAAAAGGAAATTACAGACCTTACCAGAGACAGTATCCTTTGAAACCGGAGGCAGAGGCGTGCATTGCCCCTACCATACAGGGACTATTTGAGCAGGGGGTAATCAGGGAAGAAAAAGACTCTCCATGTAACACTCCTTTGTTCCCGGTACGCAAGAATGATGGGACGTACCGTATGGTCCAGGACCTACAAGCTGTAAATGCTGCCATCATCCCCAGGGCGCCGGTGGTCCCAGACCCCAGCACCCTGCTTAACTCAATACCACCAGATGTGCAGTTTTTTACGATTGTAGATCTTGCTAATGCGTTTTTTTCTGTGAAATTGCACAAGGATAGTCAATTTTGGTTTGCTTTTACCTTCCGGAACAAAAGGTACACGTACACAAGGTTGCCGCAAGGTTTCTGCGAGAGTCCAGCAATTTATTCAACTGAAATTGCACGCTCCCTGGAACCCTTCCCTGTCCCACCTGGGTGTGTTCTCCTGACCTATGTAGACGACCTTTTGATAGCAGCCCCTGACAAGCCCCTGTGTCTGAAGGTGTCCCTTGACCTACTTAAGTTCCTAGCACAAGAAGGTCACAAGGCCTCAAAAGCCAAACTACAGTTCTGCCAACAGGAGGTTAAATACCTTGGTCACATTCTGACTCCGGGGGGCAAGTCCCTAGACCATGACAGAATTACTGCAATCACTGCCATACCCCCACCTGTCACAAAGAAAGACATGATGACATTTTTGGGTACCCTGAACTACTGCAGAGCCTGGATAGTTGACTGTTCCATCATTACACGTCCATTGTATGATGCTATACATTCACAACCAATGGGTATGCTAGACAAGATACAGTGGGATGACAAGCTGATGGAAAGCTTCCAAAAATGCAAAGACAGACTTAAAGACCCCTTAGTCTTGGCCTATCCCGACTACAACAAGCCATTCCATCTCATGACAGATTGCAGAGAAGGATGCATGACAGCAGTTCTCTGCCAGGAGTGGGGTGACAAAATGAGGCCTCTGGCCTACTACTCAGCACCATTAGACTCAGTCACCAAAGCACTGCCACATTGTGTCCAAGCCGTCATAGCAGCAGCCAAAGCTGTGGACAGCACAGCAGGTATTGTTTTGTATCACAAACTAACAGTGAAAGTGCCACATGCTGTTCATGCCCTGCTCCTGCAGGAAAAGATGGTCTTGCTAACACCTGCTCGTCACCTGTATTGCACAGCCACTTTGCTTGGACAACCCCACATCACTGTTCAACGCTGTACCGCCCTGAACCCCGCCACTTTACTACCCTTGCCATCTGAAAACCAGTCTCCACATGACTGTATCGAAAATTCCCACCGTAGTTTTCTTCCCCGTCCAGACCTCCAGAGTGAGCCCCTAGAGGGGAGTAAAGTAGTCTTTGTGGACGGCTCTGCAAGCAGAGGAGAGAATGGAGAAAACCTAGTGGGTTATGCAGTAGTGACGCTGGAATCAACCGTGGATGCTGGTAAGCTCCCTTCCACGTTTTCAGCTCAAGCTGCGGAACTTTATGCTCTTACTAGAGCCTGTTTGCTGCACAAAGATCAATCCCTCACTGTCTACACTGACAGCCAGTATGCTTTTTCAACCGTACATACATTTGCAGCTCAGTGGCACCAGCGGGGTATGGTTACAGCGGCAGGGAAGCCTGTCCGTCACAAAGAGTTGCTTCTCCAACTAATAGAAGCTATCCAAGCACCCTCAAAGTTGGCTATCTGCAAATGTGCTGCCCATAGAAATGATGACTCCCCTGTCACTCGTGGCAATAACCTGGCAGACAAAGCAGCTAAATTAGCCGCAGTTACACCCCCTGCTGACTTGCATTCCAAAGAACCTGAGTCTTTGCATTCCACAGACCTGTTGAGTTTCCAAAAACAAATCCCCCAACAGGAGATGGATAAGTGGCTTAAAGCAGGTGCCACTCAGTCTTCCACAGGCTTGTGGATGGTTGATGGTAAACCTTGTATACCAAGGATTTTGTTCAGACTGCTTGCAATTGTGACACACGGGGTTTCACATGTGTCAACAGGAGGGATGGTGGCTATCCTTGAACAAAGATACCATGCCCCAGGCATACAATCCTTCCTTAAAAGTTTCTGTGCCCAGTGCACGATTTGTGCCCAGAACAACACGGCCAAAGGCTTAAAGCCAGTGAAAGGACACACCCCATCAGGTACATACCCTTTTCACACCATTGCACTAGACTACATTGAGCTGACACCTTCTGAAGGGAAGAAATATGCCCTGGTCATACTGGACATATTCTCCGGGTGGGTGGAGGTGTTCCCCACCAACAAAGCAGATGCATTAACAGTTGCCAAGGCCCTCACTAGAGATGTAGTACCAAGATGGGGGATCCCAGAGAAGATGATTAGCGACAATGGCAGCCACTTTGTAAATGAGGTTATATCCCACCTGACTACCTCATTGTGTATAGATGTCAGAAACCATTGTGCATACCATCCCCAGTCAGCAGGAAGTGTGGAAAGAGTTAATGGGACAATTAAGAATAAACTCAGTAAAGCCATCAAGGAAACAGGGAGAGGTTGGGCCTGGTGTTTGCCAGCAGTACTACTGAGCATCAGAATAACACCAGGAAGAAAGAGACTGTCACCTTATGAGATATTGTTTGGCAGACAGTACAGACTTCCTGACTTTGACACACAAGAACAACCCCTAGAAGACTGTGAACTTGCTGACTTTCTGAAGTACACTTGCAGACAAAGACAGAGGGCCAGGTATCCGGGCCCAATACCCAAAGGGGAGGTGGAAGAGGGACAGGAACTGAATCCTGGAGATTGGGTGTGGGTAAAGGTGGTAAAGAGGAAGTGCTGGTCCTCTCCAAGGTGGGAGGGCCCCTACCAAGTCTTGATAAGCACACCAACCGCTGTCAGAATAGCGGAAAGAGCAACATGGGTACATCTGAGCCATTGTAAGAGGGCGCACATGGGCCTTCCGGTCTAGATTAATTGAAGATCCAGAGCCACAACTTGCTACAAACACTCACATGAAAACTTCGGTGGTTTTGAAATAAAAAGAATTTTTTTTTTAGTACCTCGGTCATGAAAAGTGTTTAGATTTCCTTCTAAAAACAGTAGCCAGATCCAATCTGTTCTTGATAGTTAGCACCACGGGGTAAAGAGGGGCGGAAATTTGAGATCCTGAGGCGACGGGAACATTTGCTTGAGCCTCAGTGCGACCACGATCTCAAAGGCTGTGGGAAGATATTAGAGGATTCTTCCTAAGGCACAGGTGTAGTTCTTTATCTTGAACCATGGTGAAAAAGGAGATAAAAGGGGGGGAACAGATACGGGAAAGGCTACATGGAGGAATTACTTTTCTTGAACCAGGTTGGGTCAAAACTATAGTATTTTAAAGAAAGAAGAAGAGCCCTGGAATGACAACGACAGATACTGACAATAACATCACAGACCCTAGAAGTGACTTGTTTAAGAATAATAAATCTATTGACTGATTAACTGACAGAACTAAATTTGTCTGTTGCATGGAGAGGAGAACATACCCGAAATCTTTCTCACGCCCAATTGAGACTTATACGTGTACATTGATGCTGCAAAGGTTAAATACTGGGATATGTGGGTGTGTAAACTGAAAGGGAAACTGGATTGTATGACGACACTGGTGAAAGCCTAAAAGGAGACCAGTGCCTGAAGCAAATGCCAGACAGTCCCTGAATGAGAATGCTCCTTCTTTTGTCCCATGTTCTTACATCAAATATGTATGTAACCTTAATGCAAACATGATGATGATGTGCTGAAAGGAGATGGCCAGGCCAACGTGTGAGGCAATAATTCCAGCTCACGGCCAGAGCCTGATTTTTGTTTTTGAGCATTTCACTTCTATGCCTTGACTTGCTGTAGTGCATACCCATTTGCAGCAAAGGGGAGTAGAAGGCTGTGTTTGCTTGAACCTCTGACCCCTGTAGTGGAGACACATTTGCAGATACCTGAGGCTTAAGTAAGCATAAGCACAGAAATGTGAATGTAAATATTCTTTTTATAACACATATATAATCAAGCCACAACCCACAGTATTAATTATAAACAGGAGGGAAATGTGGAAAGAATTTTATAATTAATCTGTTAATCTTTATATATATATTCTGTATATCCTGTGTAACCTATGTGACTATATAGTCCACATGCACAAGATTAGATTATTGTGTTAGAGTGACACTTTAAGTAATAGGATTATTGTTAACCAAGGAGTTATCACGATACCATTGAATATATGTTATATATGTTTTTGAACCATATACTGTGCAGTCTCCTTTGTCCTTCACAGTGAAATTCCAGAACAACCTCCAAAACCTCCCCCCAGTGTTATTCTGTGCCAGGCGCAGAATGAGCAGGTTGAAGGGGCCAGTCTAAACCAGTTTCCTGAAGGTGAGAGAAACGAAACAGGAAACTGGTGAACAGAAGATTTCTTGTTCCTGTTGACTTCTAAATTATTTATGAAGGACACAGAGGAGGACCGGACACACCCAGAAGGAGAAACTGGACATTGCTCATTGGACTTATGGGATTACAGACTGTTTGGAGGGAGGAATATATTAGCATGTTAACTGGGGTATAAAGATTTACCGAGAAAGGAAGTCTCTACCCTTTTGTGACTAGCCGGGCTGCAGCTAGCCTGTTTCTCCTTTAATAAATGCTGGTATATAAAAGGGTCCTCAGCTGAGTGAATAAAGATTTCTAAGGTTTTGGCAACTGAACGAGGAATGTCTCATGAGTAAGTTTATTTTCTTTTAACATCCACCAATCCCAGGGATCACAGTTTGTTTTTTCAGGAAAAAAATGTCTCTGATCCATAAGGGACCGGAGATGTCTGGATCTCAAAGGGATAATATTGGACCAATCATTTACTGTACAATAGTTCTTTATTTTTTCAAATTTTTGGGCCGGTCAAAGTCCTAGTTTTACATAGTTTGCAATAAATTAGCATGTAAGGTGGAAATAACTATCTCGGAGACCAACACTTATCTGTAGTGGCAATAGGATAGGCTTATCTGTAGTGGAAATCTCAATATATTCCTAATATATGGAGATTATTTAATGAATAATTCACAAATCATAGCACAACATTGTAAAGAAATCACAAAGTCCCATAGCAAAACTATGATTGTAACTCGCTTGAAATATCGAGTATAAATTGTACAATGTCATAGCGTATAGCACTTTTGTCTGGGCCAAGACACTATCTCCATGGAGTTTGTTTGTTTGCTTTGTGTGTGTGTGTGGGATACCTGCATGCACTTCAGTTTCTTCTAACATCCCAGAATCATACAATTAAGTTAAGTGGTGTGACCCCCCCCCCCCCCCAAAAAAAAATGCCAGATTAAAAGACAGAATGTAAGAAACACCTGTTCTGCTACATGCTTGTTCAGGGTCTATGGCTAAAAGTATTAGAGGCAGAGTATCAGCAGGATAGCCAGGCAACTGGTATTCCTTGAAGTGTACCCGAGCCGAAGCTTGAGTACAAATTGAGATACTTAGCTAAAGAGAGGGAAGCCTTGGGATCCTATTAAGGCTCCCCCCCCCCTGCTCTGATGTCCCCCCTCGCTGAGCACGTCCCCGCAGAAGGTTAGACAGGCATGGTCACTAATTATATTGGGGAGGCGCAGCTCCTACTCCTGTAGCATGGCAGCACAGTAGCCGCACGAGTCCGCCCGTGCATGCACAGTAAGCTGGAGCTGCGGGCTCTGTGATACTGCACATGTGCAGCCATGCCTGTGTGTCTACTGCAACGCCACGCTGCATGAAGAGGAGCTGCACAGCCCGATGTGGAGAGGGGCCACACTCAGCAACGTGGGACATCGGACCACCGAGGGAAGCCTCAATAGGGTCCTGAGGCTTCCCTCTCTTCAGGTTAGTATCTTTTTTTGATTCCGAGCTTCGGCTTGGGATTGCTTTACAAGGAAATAAATATGGCAGCCTCAATATCCCTCTCAATTCAGGTGTCCCTCAGAGGGACAGTTAATGACATGACATTAGACTCTGCAGAGCACTGCAGGGGATGGTAACACTCTATAAATACATAATAATAATGATAATTAGCAAAGTAATTCTAGCAGGACATGATACATTTTAATCAGACTGATATTTTAAATTAGCATTTAGAACTAGAAAGACAGGAATTATTTAATAGGGTAAACAAATAATGCACAAAGTACAGTAACTTACACCTGCCAAAAAAGGAAGTGGTTATTGCTATTACTTGTTTACACAGTTGGAAGGTTAATTGTGATTGGCAGTCATTACATGCTGCTTTATTTAATTGCAAGACATGAGCGAGTGAGAGTATCTGAAGCTGTATGCGGACTAGATGCACTTTTGTACTTTTGTCAGTTCTGAATAATTCAGTATAACACTTGGATAAATGATTTTAGCAGGAGTGTACACAATAAACAAGCAGTCAGGAGAACATTAGCTGGTTGACTATATACACTTCAAATCCCATGGCTAATAAACACAAAAGGAACTAGCTGCAACCAATATATCTAAATAAACAGCCGACAAAAAGATGAGAATGAAGATACAGCTGTTTAGACTGCTGAAGTCAGCAGGGACAGCACCATCATTTCAGAATTATGAGGAATACAACAAACGTTGCAAAAGGGCACTCAAAAAGAAAAACAAAGGGTTGCCATGCAACCGAAGGCCAGCTCCAAGTAAAGACATCACTGCCCTTACTAAAATGAATACAAACTTTATAGAGAAACATTTTTTTAAGCACAAACATAGAACAGCTTGTTTTCGTCCATTTTTCTCTATTGTGAATTAAAATGAGAAAGATCACCCACTACCATTTATGGATCATATTTTATTGCTGCAATAATGAAAATGCTACCACAGGAATAAGCAAGCTTTTTCTAATTTTAAAATGAAATACATTTAGAAATATATAGTCATAGACAGTCAATGTAGTCATACATGAAAGGATGATGGCCTGATCCACCATACAATCATTTACTCCCCAACTAATCAATCCTGTGATCTATGTACCTCCTTGCTCCACGCAGTCTTGCTCATATTTTGGCAGATATTTGACTGAGCTTTGCTAAAACTGCTGCCGCTATGCAGTACAACACTACATGGCCATTGATCCCCATCGCTCTACTGTTCCCATACTCACCACAAAAATGTATTGAACCTGATTCAATTCACTTTTTCTCCAAAGTTTTCTCCTAGATGATATTTTCACACCATATCAATAAAATGCCTTTTAAGCCACCAGCAAGCAAGAAAATATTTAGAAAAACATTGAAAGTACTTTTTCACCGACTTTGTACTTTTTTAATTGCACAGTGCTGAAAAGTTATTTAAAACAGATGAAACATTTTCTCCTATGAGAAAACTTAGGAGAAAAACTGAATTGATCGGGCCCATTGTGTCTTATCACCCTTTTGCTGGTGGCAAGCTGTTAAGCAGAAGAGCTGGAAGAGGTTGGACCTCCCTTCAGAGACTCTTCATGGCTGCTGATTAAATTCGGTTTCCTGGAACAGTACCTTGCAGACTTGACGGAATGAGTACAGTAGAATTTCCTTATAGTAAACCTATGGTATGGTAAACTCTTTCTCCGGGTTCCAGCAAATGCGCCTGTATTCATATATAATGCATGACAAACACTGATATAGTAAACTACTTGGCCAGATCCCTTCGCAGTTTACTATAAAGGGGTTCTACTGTATTTTGATTGTCACTTAAGTTTACACACTTTGTGCCAATGTGTATGGCGTCTCAAGAGACCCCTTTACACAATAGCCAGAATGGGCATGTTTATCTTATCCCTGTAAATTCAGGGCAATTGAATAGCACTGTAAACTCTTCTCCCTCTCAGTAGGAAAGCCATGGAGATATACCCACAAAGCCATTGCACATACCAGTGGTGATGGAGCCCTTGGAATGAAGGGGGGGTTTGTTTCCCCTCCATTTTAGGAGCGATGCCCCTCCTGCCGTGGTACAGAGTTCTTGACATGAAGGAGTGCTATGTAGCCCCTCATTGTTTTGTTGTAGCCACTGGCATCACAGTGAGGGAATATGTTCAAATCCTTGATTTTGGGTCCAATTTAGTCAAACGGCTTAAAGGGCCTCTACAAACTAAATATGCGGCTGACATTGTTATTTTCTTTTTAAAATGCTACCTGCCTGGCTGTTGTATGGATTTTATGGCTTCTTTATTTTTAATCTCACACCAGAAACAAGCATGCAGCCTGTGGAGTCACAGTGAGGTATAGAAATGAAAAAATTACCAGAAAACGTTGATATAGTAAAACTCTGGCTATAGTAAACACAGTTGCCCATGTCCTCCTGATTATGTGCCTATAAGACTATACAATGTATGAGCAATCCTGATATAGTAGTAAACTACTTGGACAGATCCCTTGAAATTTATTATAAAGGGATTTTACTGTATTGCTAAAAATGTATTCAGCCAGCATCATTTCCATGGAGGCATGGCTGGTTATTTTAAAAGTACAGTTACCCCATCACTACTCAGATAACCTGGCAGAATTTGCTGTTGTTATTTGCTTTGTAATTAACACTTCCAATGTAGCTGTGTTTAGTAACCTGAGGATCTAATTTTTATTGTGATAAAGTCTTTTTATCAAAATGTTTTCAAGCAATGTAATACAAGACAACACAGACACATCACATTTATATCACGCTTTTCACCTGGTGGACTCAAAGCGCCAGAGCTGCAGCCACTTAAGGTCCACTCCATGGGCAACCAGGACCATTAGGGAGCTTTGGCCAAAGACTCCTTATCGGTGTATGTACTAGCTTGAGCCAGGTTTCGAACGTTGGTCAAAGGCAACAGTCTTACCAGTATGCTATCCAGCGAATAGAAATTCAAAGAATAGAACAAAAAAGAAGAACAAGCTGATACAAAGTTGGTCCATTTTCAAACTTTATACATTTTCATAAAATTACTCCATCATTTTCCATCACTGGAATTATTTGTACCTCATTGACCATCCCAAGTAATGGCTGGCTCAGAACATACTGGTTGACCCTGTACTAAGGTCAGACGCTGCATTTGAGGTCCTCTATATCTAGGGTATTGACTACCACTGCACTACATTATTTGTTATGCGAGATTCCTACTGGGGGGCATTACCTGGAATAGCTGTGGAGGGAGGACCCCAAACATTACCTGGGCTCATACCAAAACCCAATAGAAATGTGGGAAGAAAACATACGATGGCTTGAGAAATGATGTTGAGTTCTTTTGGTGTGCTTCACCTCATTACACATGATTGGTCTCTGCACCATTATTTTATTTATAACACTTTGAGTGCTGTTGTGAATGTGTTACATTGTAAGCTCTGGGTATTTTTTTCTGCAACACCTTTATCCATTTTACTTTATGAATATGTATTTGTTTTGATGCTGCATTAATTCCCATGAAAGAGGGAACACTGGTCATTGATACGTGTTTATTAACAAGCAAGTTGTAGAATGTAGAATGTAGAAGATGTGTCATTTTTAGATGGCCATGTATCAGCATTCATACCATATGGATGTTTTGTTGGGTATCACTGTAACAAGTACCATTGCACTGATTAGTATGAACATCATTATCTGATATAGTGCCTATGTGGTATAATGAGGAGGGAACCGTATTACATGTAAGGCGAAAATTAGTCATTTCACATTAAAAGACTACAAGATACCGCTGATTATGAGCAATGTAAAATAAATGAACATGCACAGACTTTATACATTACTTTTTTACCCAGCTGTGCATGTTTTTGCAATTATAGATAACTGTTTTTTGAATCACTTCTGCACAGTTAGTGACTATGCAAATCACTACTTCAAAATGCCAGGCATAAATCCAGAGCTGCTGGGGTATAAGATGCCTAGGCTATAGCCAATTATTTTTACTGTTGTTTCAGGCTTAAGTTGGCCTTCACCAGTGTAAGGTATGGACTGATATGGCTGTACAAGCAGGCATTACATGGGAAGTAGGAGTTCCATAGAAGACCCAGTTAAGTCAATGGCTATGCACAAGTAGTTTAGCCGCATCCTGAGTAAGGAAGGAGTGGATGAGGGAAAGTTTTTAGGTATCTAGGTAAGGAAGTAGTTGGTGTGTGTGTCAATGTGATTTGGGAGCAAGAGCATGCAATCGAATAATGTAAGCAGGGACATTGAATCTCAAGATGGGAAAATAACAATCTCTATTTGATCTATATTGAGTTTAAAAAAAAAAAAAAAAGATGATGTTACAAAACAAGAAATAGTGTAGTAAGGTCAGAAGCATTGAGCTAGATGTATAGATTTATGTGTCGCCAGCATGTACCATATGTGGTACTGAAAGCCAAGCAAGCATATCGGGTGACCAAGAGCATGGATGCAATTGGAGAAGAGGAGGGGTCTGAGGACAAAGCCTTGTGGTACCCCAACAAACAATGAAGTGAGGAAGAGGTTGTGTTGGAATGTGTAAAACTGAAAGACCTACTAGTGTGATAGGAGGAAAGCCAAGAAATAGCAAGACCCTGAATACCCATAGAGGAGAGGATCTGAGTACAGGTCAAATACAATAATTATAGCATTTAAATTTAGTAGTTCGTGTAGCAGTTATCAGTTAGGTGGGTGAGGGCTTTTTCAGTGAAATGATTAGGGTGGAAATGAGATTGAAGTTGTTCAAAGAGGGAGTTACCAGAAAGACATTGGTAGCTGGGGAAGGCAGCAGGATCCAGAAAAAGGTTTCTTGAGTTCTGACATTATTATAAGTATATTTGAATATGAAAAGGAGACTTGAAGATAGCAGTCATGATGGATGAGGCAGGAGGTACCACTATATTATCCTATTTGCCCTGTCTATTGGCATCTTCCATCTCTCCAGACTGTTCATCTGACAATTGGATGACATCACTCTCCATTTTGGGGGTTTCTTCTTTCACTGTATAAACTGAAGGTGGGGCAAACACTTGTTTATTTCCAAAACATAAAATGCTTAATGAATAGAAAAAAAAATCTGAGAAGAGGTAGTCTTGTTTGTCCTGCAAAAACTATATTGGCAAAATTATTGGCAAACAAAGATAGATGAAATGTTAAAACTTGATATACATATAAACATAACCATAACCACAGGAGACGAAAAGGCTGAGGAAGCTGGGGCACATTATCAGTTCTAACCTTAGCTTTTACAACCCTGCAATATTCCATGTGAAATATAGTAATCTGGAATGTTGCAAACAGGACCCACCAGGGGAGCAGCAACTGCAGCCACTGTTGACTCCAGGGGCCTGATTTCTACCACACCCTCTGCTTCAGGGACTCCTACACTCCACCTGGAGACACTGTCTAATCCTCCTTAATGTAGAGCAACCCACAATAGAAGAGGTATATTTCCTGCTCCAGCACCGGATCTCCTCTTCTGTGCAGCTGCTTGCTCTTACTTGCATGGTCTTGTTCTTCTCTGTCACTTGACCTCAGGTAAGATATAGGAGGATGTGGGAGAAAGATGGGGCAAAGTGAGAGTGGGTGAATGTATGGGAAAGGAGACCTTGTGTTGGAACAGGTAATATACCTATTCTGCTGCAGAGGTGGGGTGGGGAGGGGGATCTTATGGTAGCTGCACACGTTGGAGGGGAGGGAGAATGGTGGGCATACATTTTATTGGGGGAAGGGAGAAGCTGGCAGCACTTGCTTTAAAAGGAAAGAATGGTTATGGTTGGTGCCATTTCTATATGACATTGCTTAGGTCAGCATGAAGGGCAGGGCCGGTGCTTCCGTAGCAGGCACACAGACTATAACACCAAGCGGCTGGCACTGAAAGACTGTTCAGGTAGTTCTTCAGTACACTGAGTGTGCTCACAGCAAGCTGAAGTACAGTAATACAAACATAAGGGAGCGAGGAGTGTAGCTTGGCACTATTTAGGCATTTATTGCATATGAAAGTCCATTGCACAATTAGCCTTAAAAGAAGCTCTCAGCACAGCAAAAGGTCATCAGGCTGTGCACCACTGGCACCCACTGCCACATTTAGTGTCCCTAACAAGCCACAATAAGTATTGGAATTGATTGCTACAATTGACTTTCATATGGATTTTTAGCTACATTTCTCTCTCCTTCCCATTTCCATTCCATAGGGTTAAACTGGGCAACTGCCCAGGGCCCCAAGCTATTTAGGGGTTCAACAAGGCTGTAGAGGTCACAATTTTATCAGTCAGTACAGTATGAGAATGTAAGGGACCCACGCCCCCATTTTTATTAAAACTGTCCCTGATGAAGGGGTCCCAACAAAGTTTTGCTGGGGTCTCCATAATTCGTAGTTGCAAATTTCCATGCATAAACATAATGAAAGAATTCAAAACTGGGCTTGGGTTGAGTTAAGGAACCAACTTTTTGCAGGTTTGTGCGGATATACAGTAGGTATTGGCACTGCCAGCAAAATGGGTGTCAAGCTGAATGCAAGTAACAAACCTCAAGTGTGGCTAAATCCAAGTCTAGAAAATAAGAACTACTCTAATCTCTACTGCAGCTACATTCAAGCAGAGAAAGATTTAGCAAACAGTAAATAGGTCAGGTGATAAATTACTGCATGTCTCATACCACAGAGTCAGCTCAGGAACCTGCCCTGCCTTGGGTGCCTATCAACTATATAATGTCCTCCCCTACCTTTTAAAACATAAAGACTTTGGGGCAGAATCCTTCTCTTCTCTGGTGTCATATTTTTGTGATGACTTGTCTTGTGTGGCTACATACTACACCACTTACCGATTCACTGTACAACATTGTATATAATGCATGTTTTATAAATAAGGAAAAAAACACCTAGTTTACATTGTTTATCTGACAGACTTCAAAAGCGATGTTGGAATCCATCACTTCATCAGTTCTTGCTATTTCCCAATCAGCATGCTCTATCTGTGAATTCCCCATTATGTATTAGCCACCAGTAAACATAGAACGTGCTGATGTTTGATGTATGGCTCTACCTCGTGAAACTCACATGTGTGCAGAGGCTGTCTCCATGGTAGTGACAGTAGGTGGTCCAGACTCCTGTCACTAGGAAGCTCAACAGAAAAACAGTACATCAACACAAAATGTTTTTTTTTTCTTTATTGTATTGAAAAATAGCGATGATATTAGCAGAACAGTCTTGTGTTTCTTGGACTGGATGGAGCAAAATTAAAATAGGACAATATATGAGCCTAGGTGGCCACTATTGGAATGTAACAAAACAAAGCAGCAGACAGTAAGACCAGGTCCCATATAACTCTCATATATCCATCCACTGTCCTTGGTTGGGACATCCCCTTTGCCGCGTGTGCAAGTTAGCCAGCTCCAGTAAAAACGGAGCATGTTTGGAGACAAAAGATAAAAGAGGGACTTACTCAGTTTAGAATAAAAGTATACAGCTTTAATTAAAACCTCCAAGTAAAAAGCAGCAATAAACACTCAGTTCTGTGGGTCCCAACTCCCAAACCATTTAGGACCCACTGGCAATAATCGCTTTCCACCCTTGTGGTACTTATGCAGTGGTCATCAAATGGTCCTCATTCGGCAATGTCTGCTTTCAGCCCGAGCAGTTTCGGCATCCTGCCGTCAAATATCTCTATAGCCACATCCGGTCAATTTGCAGTTCCAAATACTATATATGTAGTTACACAATCCCATGGTTTTGTTTTGTATCTGTCTAGTGTTTCCAATGAAATGAGACAGTCACACTTTTGTGTGAATGGTGAAAAACGCACCATGTCCCATCCACTTTTGATGAGGCTCATGTCTCAAAACTTTAGAGCTTGTTGTTGCATCTCCCCCCCCCCCCCCCCCACTACACACACACACACACACACACACACACAGTATATAATTGTCTATAGGGTGTTAATTATCTATAGGGCGTATCAGTTTTTAGGATCCCATTACTATGGGTGTAGTTGCTGGACTGTTTAGTGGAAGTGATTATTGCTATATGACATCCATTTGTGTACAATGACAGAAAACAAATAGAATCATGTTTGACTTTCGCTTGGAGTCCATTCAGCTGCTGTTGCTTGTATCCAGTTGCAGCTGATTAGACTTGCACAGGCTTTGATCTTTGAGGTCCAGAGAATCAGTCCTTCCTCTCATTTCTCTTCATTTGACTCGTGCCCGGGCTTTGTTTTGGTATGAACCGTTTTTAGGCTTAGAACGCATTCACACTTGGGCGCTTACAACCCTCCTTTTGTGCAAAGCACTGCAGCCCATGTAATCCTATGGGACTACTCACACTGCGGTAATTGCGTAGATTTCCCCAATCGTAAACATGCTGCATGCAACATTTTTGGGGCAATTGTGGTGTTATTCTCATGAATCACAAAATGCAGCCCTGGCAAAATCACCAAAAATAGCCATGCAAAATCACCAAAAATAGCCATGCAAAATCACAATTGCTAGGAGTGTGAACAAAAAAAACTTAAAGGACAACGGAAATGAGAGGAATATGGAGGCTGCCATATTTATTTCATTTTAAACAATACCAGTTCCCTGGCAGCCCTGCTGATCTATTTGCCTGCAGTAGTGTCTGAATGACACCAGAAAAAAACACAGCTAATCTTGTCAGTTCTGAGAATAATGTCAGAAACACCTGATCTGCTGCATGCTTGTTCAGCATCTGTGGCTTAAAGTATTAGAGGCAGAGGATCAGCAGGACAGCCAGGCAACTGGTATTGCTTGAAAGGAAATAAATATGGCAGCTTCCATTAACTGTACCTCTCGCTTCAGTTGTCCTTTAATCAACAAGAACACAGAACAATAGACAAAATTCAGTGACCTATAACCATGAGCTGTAATTTCATTGAACTGTCATAGACTGGGATCTGATTCTTGTAGTAGTATACTGTAAACACACTATGAATTCAGAAAAGTATAATTCAATAAAAAAGAGGGTAAAAAAACGATGTGCTAGGGACTAAACAGAAAGTGGCAGCAGGGGACCAAGGATCATCCAAACTGCATTATGTAATGAATTCTCACTTAACAATGCATAGCTGAACAAGATCTTCCAAACAAATGAACATAAGTATGCACTAAGACATAGGAGAGGAGATGTGGGGCTCAGTCCAATCAAAACATCTATTTCAAGTGCAGCCAGATACTCAGAAGTGGAGATAACAAACAGAATTGCTGAAAGGCAGGTGGAAGCGGGTGATGAAGACATTTCCTGTCACTCCAAGAGGACATCAGAGTACCACCTGCCTCTCAGCAATGCTGTTTGTTTCCTCTATTTCTGTGTATCTGGCTGTGCGGGAATAAAGTGTTTGCATAGACTGTGCCCTAAATCTCCTCACCTACAAGTAAACACACAAAAAAAAGATATTGTTGCTTTTCTAAAATGTGATTGTTTAGTTTAACGTCCTGTTATTGTACACATTCCTTGCATACACACATGCATTGCAATGCAATCTGACCACTTAAGGTGGTCAAACACGATACAATAAAATGATCTGATTTTATGACAATTCGATAAAAAAAAAGATTGGATTTCTCAAAAAATCTTAAGCTTTTTTTTAGTCGAGCAAGAAATCCGATCAGATTTCCCGTTTTATTCGCTAGAAGTTGATCCCGAATGGTGGATTTTTCTGATCCATTTTTATGAAAATTGAATGGTGTACGGTAGATTGTCAATTTATTAATATATACACCCAAGCAATTTTCTCAGAGTTTCCAATCATTTTGATCATAATTGAGGAAAAATTGAACATAGGTGTGTGGTACATTGGTCAGGAAAATGTTACAGTCAGAAAAAAAATTGAACATAGGTGTGTGGTACATTGATCATGAAATGTTACAGTCAGAAAAAAATGAATGCTATTCTTCAATTGAACAGATATTTTAAAAATGGTATGGTGTGCGTGCGGCCACCTTTAAGGTGACCATAGATTGGCAGATGGGGCAGCAGAATGGATCATCAGATTGATCTGTCTCTGATAGAATCTGTTTAGAAAGAGATCTATTTCTGCCACACATCTGCACACAGAAGAAATCTCTTGGAAACCTGTGCAGCAGCCTCTGCCTGCTGGGCCCCCCAGGTCTCCCCCGTGCAACGTGGACCTGTGGTGAGCATGCAGTGTAGTTTCAGCTCACCTGTCCACCAACGTATCTCTTCCTCCACGTCTATTACTGTTGCCGCGGGGGGCACCTGTACCCCATTGCCCCCACCACATGCGACAGGGTCACGGGGATACAGGCGCACCCAGCGGCAATGAAGAGAAGGGACATAGGAGGAGCACGCCTGAGGACAGGTGAGCCCAGAGGACAGGTACATATTATAAATGGAGGGGTGGTGGTGAGACTGGATGGGAGTGGGTTGGTCATCTGGGAATCGGATGCTGCTACCACCGTGCACCAAATGAAGATCTTTCAAGACTGCTGAATCGAACGCTTTAACTAATTTTGGCCAGATGCAGCATCTATTTTTGCCCGATTCGATCATTATGACCAAATCAAATTGAGTAATGTATGGACAACTTAAGGGTCAGACTTGCCCCTTGTTGCATATGAACTGTGTAAGTTAGCCCCAAATCAATCTTAAAGAGACCCTGTATTAAAAAAAACATCCCCTGGGGGGGTACTTACCTTGGGAGGGGGAAGCCTCAGGGTCCCAATGAGGCTTCCCCCATCCCTGTAGCTGCAGGAAATCCAGCGCTAGCTCCCCCGAAGCGTCCCGCAATCCTTGCTCAACAAACCTGACAAGACTTGATATATTTACCTTCTCTGGCTCCAGCGGGGGCGCTTTTGCGGCTTTCAGCACAGAAATAGACGGAAATAGCCGATCACTGTCAGGTCTGCTCTACTATGCAGGTGAGGAGACTTGCGCCTGCGCAGTGGACCGACAGCGATCGGCTATTATCTCCAGGCGGAGAGCCGATATTGCACCTGCGCTGGAGCTGGGAAGATAAATATTTACATCCCCTCTGTTCGAAAGGGCACAACGAGACCGCGTGGGACACAGGAGGATGGGGGAAGCCTCGATAGGATCCGGAACCTTCCCCCACCCGTGGTGAGTACCCCTCAAAGGAACTTTTTGTTACAGGTTTTCTTTAAATGCAAACTTGTATTGAAAGGAGAACTGTAGTGAGAGGTATATAGAGGCTGCCATATTTATTTCCATTTAAGCAATAACAGTTGCCTGGCTATCCTGCTGATCCTCTGCCTCTAATACTTTCAGCCAAATAGACAAGCAGGGTTGCCAGGCAACTGGTATTGCTTAAAAGGAAATAAATATGGCAGCCTCCATTTTCCTCTCACTACAGTTCTCCTTTAAAATAATGACTTGACGAACATGCGGTTATGTAAACAGCTAACAGTGGATGTTGCACCCATTCAGGAAACTTAGTTCACGCTGCATGCGGCACATCACAACCAATTTCAAAATTGGCATCTCACAATGCACCATACCTTATTGCCAGTCATTCATAATGCAGAGGTAACATGTACCTTCTGATGACGCCGTGAGAACGGCGAAACATGTAAAGGCTGTGCCTGCATGAGACGTCATCTCCTCAGATTGGCAGAAGTACAGAATCGTAAGGCAGAGTTCAAGGTCGGTAATCAGGCAGAGGGTCGGCAACAGATCAGATTGGTAAGGTAAAGAATTAGGAGGCAGAGAGAGTGATCAAAGGTTCAAGCAAGAAGTCATACACAGAAATATCAATACAATATAAATAACAATAATGCTAAGCTATGTGTGAATCCCCGGCGTCCTGCCGGATCAAACACACCAGGATCTGACTAAGGTCTGAGAGCTATCATTGTGAAGTATTCGCAACAACAGACAAAGAGCAAATGACAAACAGGTCCTAATATACCGTGGACCATACGAACAGCGCCGCCCAAAAGCCCAGCCAATAAGAGAGCAGGCAAGTGTCAGCTGACCACCAGGTCAGCTGACACGTCTTCTAACTGAATCAGTGCAGCAGCGATCTGCGCACACGCGAGCTTGACGCTCGCCCACAACCTCACACAGACCGGACCTCCCTGATGCCGGCGGGAGGCCCGGAGACGCTGCGGCGGGAGACGTCGCAAGACCAGATGCGGAAGCGGCGGCTGCACCGCTATCCGCATCAGAGGCCGGCATGGCAGCCTGCATGACAGCAGATAAGGTCTCAATTGCCCACTAGCTGAGAACAAACCCATTCAGCACTTGGGAAGGGGGACACTGTGCTTCAAACAGATAAGATAAGTCACACTTGGTGAACTTCACACCAACCCTGGATAATGGCAGTGAAAAGGGAGCAGGGGGGTAACTTCCTTTAGAGCACAGCAGCACTAACACTTGTCCACAGCTCCTTTCGATACAGTTATGTCTCTGAAAAATAGTTGAGTTCATGGGTTTACTCCAGGTACTTTGGTTTCCCCCCACATCCTAGAAAAATGCGAGTAGGCTAATTGACTCCCCCATCTTCCCCCCAAAGGACCATAGACTGCTAGATATTAGAGTGTAACTATAGTAGAGACAGGTAGTCACATGGATTATTCAACATAATTTATAAACCACTGCAAAAAATGCCAGTGCATTGTCCAAGTAATTGTAATGTGAGTTTAGCTAGACACAGGTGTGGCATCTGTTGTATGATGGTGTTTCCAGCTCCAGGACTTATGCCCATGTATGCTTCAGAGATGTAAGCCTGGCCCTGTACATACTGCAAGATGTATGTTTCAGAACACGTTACATTCTGGTCATATGACATACACCACATGCTACAGCATATATAAAGGCCTTTATAGAAATAAAGGATGTTGGGTTATCAGTCTTGAAACAATGAATTATAGATAAAATCCTGGAAATAATTCCAAGAGCCAAAACCATATTTTCTCCTCAGCATCCATCAATCATAGTAAGTACCATCTGGTAAGTCTGTTATATCAGGTGATTGAATAAATGAATCCATCTTGTACATGTGGTAAAATTCTGGTGAGGTCATTGGAGACGTCTTATTGTATATTGTCATTAAACATGTTTGACAGCTTATTGGCAAGAGAGGTGGCCCTGCATACCTAAATGCTTTATTCTAAAGCTATGCCATTTCTTGTGAATGAGTTATTATTACAAAGAAACCTACTTACTCTTCCATACATTGGTAATGTGTACATGAGCAGACAGTCTGTGCGCACATAGGTGTAATTCCCTCAAGGTGGCACTGAATGACCAATTGTACCATTGCTGCATTGTCACTAGTATGAACAAAATACAATCTGTCAGTGAAGGTCATCACATTTGCACAGAGATGTTATTAGGGATTAGAGAATGTAATAAAACTATACAGCTTAAAACAGCGGAAAATGTCAGGCCACATCTATTCTGCCATCTTTTTTTCCATATACATAATGCACTTTCCAGTATAAGTGTATTTCTAACTGGAAATGCCAATTGGGCTTAAAGTAAACCCGAGGTAAAAAAAAACTGATGAGATAAACTATCATATTTATCCTACCACTCCTGAAAATGACTTTTTAAAATACCCCATGGTTTTATTTTATATTTATACATTTACAAAGTAGGTTGAATGTTTCAGGGCCTATTTCCACTACACGCGGATTGTGGATGCAGAAGACTGACTCCAATAAATGCCCGTGGGAAATCTGCATCAGAAAAATCACGTTTAGTGGAAAGAGGCCCATAGGAATTCATTGGAGTCAGTTTTTCTGCATCCAGAATCTGCGTGTAGTGGAAACATGCCCTTACTTTCTGTAATCAGTGGCAGCCTGTCACTTCCATGCCTACAAATTAACTCTTTCAGGCAGCAAAAAATAAATAAAGTAAAACAGCCGGGTTATTAATATGTTTTGTACTGTACATACATGTTTATCTCATTATGTCACATGTCGCCTCGGGTACACTTTCACTTATAATGTTAAAAAAAATTGAATTTAGGTGCTGACCTTTTTTGGCACATATTTAAATGTCCACTATTGCAAAAAAAAATGTAAATGTAAACTGCATATCTACAAATGTGCATCTCTCCAAGAGTAAAATGTACTGTAAATTACTTATACTTACAGTATGTAGTGAAAATTTGACAGTTCTGAAGGTAGCCACTAACTGTCCAATTTCTAGCAAAACATTTTTAGAGCGATCAGAAATTCTGATCGGATTGGTTGTAAATAATCTCTGTTGATGGGCACAATCGATTACAACAATTATAAAAATAGTCTGATTGGATTTTCGTCAAATCAAAATTTGGATTTTCTTGTTGGTTGTGATAGATAGGAAGCAAAGATTGATTCGATGATGGTGTAGTGAATTATTTCACTTGTGATCAGAATTTCTGATCGCTCAAACTATTTTACGCTAGAAATTGGATCGGTAGTGGCCAGCTTTACTGGTTTTAGACTAGTCTATCTCCCCGTGGAGAATTTTCAGTTATTTCTTTATTTACAAACACAAACTTGGTGTAGCATGCAGGTGGTGGTCCCTGGAAGTAGCAGCACTTGAAAGCCTGCCTGCACTGCTCACCTGTTTTTTGAAGCTTGGAGCACCCATAGTTATGGCTAGAGATTGTTCTTCATGTCAGTTTACTAACAAGCCCTGTACAGACACACTGTTTGGCTACTGGCCCAGCAGCATGTTTTGCTCGGTGAAAGAGTAGGGTAGGGGCGTATGATTAAGCAACAGCTCCCTGCAGTGATTGCAGGAGTATCAACAGATGGGGACAGTGATCTCCCCTGCCAGATTACTGAATGGGACTTCAAAGTAAAACTGTATACAAGTGAACTGCATACAAGTGAACATGTAACCATAAAAATCTGTATTAGCAAGAATTAGCATTAGCGAATTATCTATAAAAATATGCCTATACTGCAGGAAGAACAAGAGATCAGTATGGGGACACAGAACTGATTTCACAGAATTAACAGCAACATTTGCTGCTAATTAAGGCTGCCTACAGTTGAACATCACCAGAACGTCTGAACAAATTTCAGAAATGAGAGAATGACGAGTAAAGATTTCAGTGAAGACTTCGGCTCCTAAGGAAACAGTAAATGTTAATACTTGGATATTGTTGCAGTCGGAAGTTGAGCCAAAACTCTGGCTGGAGAGGACTGTCGAAAAGTGAAATTTGCTTGTTGCTCTACCAGAAATTTCATGAAATTGTCATACTCCTAATAGTTTAACCACTTTACCCCCCCAGTGCTAAATTTCTCCGTCCCTCTGCGCACTGCTTCACCCCCAGGGACGGAGAAAGGCGCACTTATTTGTTTACTGGCTGGGAGTGGGCGGGGACCTCGCGCGCACACTCCAGCCAGCCAGCACAGCAGGTGACTAATTGGATGTTAGGAACAAGCGTTCCTAAATCCAATTAGACGCGCCGATTGCGGACACAATGGAGACTGCTTCAAAGAGAAGCAGTCTCCATTGATAACAAATAAATGTAAACAAACGTGTAGCGCGCGATCGCGCGCCCCCGCGACCCGCGCGCGCACGCACACACCCCCGCTCTGCAGTGCAATGATTGGTTATGGGGACCCCAGTCCCCAATAACCAATCATATCACAGTAAAAAATGAATGGAAGCAGCGCTGCAATATACAAATTGCGCTGGTGCTTCAGGGGTAAAACCCCTCCGTTGTGAAGTGGTTAAATGTTGCACAGTTATAATCCAACAGGATGGGCATATCTGCTCTCCATGGTGCTGATTCTTGTATTCACAGAATCAGCATTAGAGTGAGGAAAGAGAAGAATTGCAGACTTGAGTCCCTTCTCAGTGTGACCAGAGCAGCTCTCTAGAAATGCCAGCTGTTGCCCCTTGTGCAAATGGGTAGTGGATATGCAGCCTCTGGCAGTCACCCGCAGTTTTGAGCATCAAGGTTTAGTTCACCCTTTACTTAAAGAGACACTGAAGCGGGAAAAAAATGATATAATGAATTGGTTGTGCAGTATGGATAATTACTAGAACATTAGTAGCAAAGAAAATATTCTCATATTTTTATTTTCAGTGTAGTGTAGTGTAGTGATTTTTTTTTTTTATATAACATTGCATCATTCTCTAATATTTGCAGTTTACACACTACTCAGCATTCTAAATGATTTTACAGAATAGTCTAGTGAACTTTTGAACCCTTCTCTGCAGAAAAAAAGATACAATGGCAGACACTTGAGATAATAAGCTTCAGAAGACAGAGCTCTCTGCGACTTTGAAAGTCATGGAGCTCAATGGCTCTTTTGCATAGATAACAACTGGAGTTTCTTAACTCTTCATGTACTGGAAACAATATTAGACTTACCAGTGACCTTAGCCCGTTTAATAACACAGTAGCGCAAACGCAGGGACACATACACACACGGACATGGGACGCAGAGACACTTAGGTTTTATTAGGTAAGATGTCTCTGCTCCTAATGTTTTATTTCTTAGCTGTACTACGCATATAAATCATTATATCATCATTTTTTTCCGCTTCAGTGTCCTTGGAAAATAGTGTTCATTTGTCCTTGGAAAATACAGAGCCAAGCTGCCATTAGGCCATGAAATATACAGAGCCAAGCTGCCATTAGGCCATGCAATAATATACAGAGCCAATCCGCCATTAGTCCATGCAATATACAGAGACCAGCTGCCATTAGTCTATGCAATATACTGAGCCAAACTGCCATTAGTTCATGTAATATACAGAGCCAAGCTGCCATCAGAACATGCAACATACAGAGCTAAGCTGCAATTAGCCCATGCAATATACAGAGCCAAGCTGCCATTTGTCCTTGGAATATACAGAGCCAAGCTGCAATTAGGCCATGGAATATACAGAGCCAAGCTGCCATTAGGCCATGCAATAATATACAGAGCAAATCCGCCATTAGTCCATGCAATATACAGAGCCAAGGTGCCATTAGTTCATGAAATATCAGAGCCAAGCTGCCATTAGATCATGAAATATACAGAGCCAAGCTGCCATTAGCCATGCATTATACAGAGCCAAGCTGCCATTAGTCTTTGGGTCAGATGGGTGTTAAAACTTTAAAACATAACATGTAAATGAGAGGTAATCGCTTACCTCCCCAGAAGATACAGACACCCGTTCAACTGGAAAAATAGTTATTAAATAATTTGACAACATGTTTAGTAAGTCATGGCAAGCTTCCTCAAGTCAATAGAAAAAATGCCTTAGCAGCATAACGCTGCCATTACACCTTGAAATGTACAGAGCCAAGCTGCCATTACGCCATGGAATATACATAGCCAAGCGGCCATTACACCATGGAATATACAGAGCCAAGCTGCCATTAGGCCATAAAATATACAGAGCCAAGCTGCCATTACGCCATGAAATATGCATAGCCAAGCGGCCATTACACAATGGAATATACAGAGCCAAGCTGCCATTAGGCCATAAAATAAACAGAGCCAAGCTGCTATTACGCCATGCAATATACAGAGCCAAGCTGCCATTATGCTATGGAATATATAGAGCCCAGCTGCCATTACGCCATGGAATATACAGAGCCAAGCTGCCATTGCGCCATGGAATATACAGAGCCAAGCTGCCATTACGCCATGGAATATACAGAGCCAAGTGGCCATTACGCCATGGAATATACAGAGCTAAGCTGCCATTACGCCATGAAATATACAGAGCCAAGCTGCCATTACACCATGGAATATACAGAGCCAAGCTGCCATTACGCCATGGAATATACAGAGCTAAGCTGCCATTACGCCATGAAATATACAGAGCCAAGCTGCCATTACACCATGGAATATACAGAGCACAGCTGCCATTACACCATGAAATATAGAGAGCCAAGCTGCCATTACGCCATGGAATATAGAGAGCCAAGCTGCCATTACGCCATGGAATATAGAGAGCCAAGCTGCCATTACACCATATAATATACAGAGCCAAACTGCCATTACGCTATGGAATATACAGAGCCAAGCGGCCATTACACCATAGAATGTACAGAGCCAAACTGTCATTCTGCCATGGAATATACAGAGCCAAGCGGCCATTACGCCATGGAATATACAGAGCCAAGCTGCCATTACGCCATGGAATATAGAGAGCCAAGCTGCCATTACACCATATAATATACAGAGCCAAACTGCCATTACGCTATGGAATATACAGAGCCAAGCGGCCATTACACCATAGAATGTACAGAGCCAAACTGTCATTCTGCCATGGAATATACAGAGCCAAGCGGCCATTACGCCATGGAATATACAGAGCCAAGCTGCCATTACGCCATGGAATATAGAGAGCCAAGCTGCCATTACACCATGAAATATACAGAGCCAAGCTGCCATTACGCCATGGAATATAGAGAGCCAAGCTGCCATTACGCCATGGAATATAGAGAGCCAAGCTGCCATTACACCATAGAATGTACAGAGCCAAACTGCCATTACGCCATGGAATATACAGAGCCAAGCGGCCATTACGCCATGGAATATACAGAGCCAAGCTGCCATTACACCATGAAATATACAGAGCCAAGCTGCCATTACGCCATGGAATATACAGAGCCAAGCAGCCATTACGCCATGCAATATACAGAGCCAAGCTGCCATTACGCCATGAAATATACAGAGCCAAGCTGCCATTATGCCATGGAATATACAGAGCCAAGCTACCGTTACGCCATGAAATATACAGAGCCAAGCTGCCATTACGCCATGGAATATACAGAGCCAAGCTGCCATTACACCATGGAATATACAGAGCCAAGCTGCCATTACGCCATGGAATATACAGAGCCAAGCTGCCATTACACCATGGAATATACAGAGCCCAGCTGCCATTACGCCATGGAATATACAGAGCTAAGCTGCCATTACGCCATGGAATATACAGAGCGAAGCTGCCTTTACGCCATGGAATATACAGAGCTAAGCTGCCATTATGCCATGGAATATACAGAGCCAAGCTGCCATTACGCCATGAAATATACAGAGCCAAGCTGCCATTATGCCATGGAATATACAGAGCCAAGCTGCCATTACACCATGGAATATACAGAGCTAAGCTGCCATTACGCCATGAAATATACAGAGCCAAGCTGCCATTACGCCATGGAATATACAGAGCCAAGCTGCCATTACGCCATGGAATATACAGAGCCAAGCTGCCATTACGCCATGGAATATACAGAGCGAAGCTGCCTTTATGCCATGGAATATATAGAGCTAAGCTGCCATTTTGCCATGGAATATACAGAGCCAAGCTGCCATTACGCCATGGAATATACAGAGCCAAGCTGCCATTATGCCATGGAATATACAGAGCTAAGCTGCCATTAGCCATGCAATATACAGAACCAAGCTGCCATTACGCCATGCAATATACAGAGCCAAGCTGCATTAGTTCATGAAATATACAGATCCAAACTGAATGCATTGAGTTTTTTTCTCAGCAAAAGTAGAGTTTCTGTTTAAATGATTGCCAACTTTCCATGATCTCCTTATATAGGGTTAAACTCCTAATAATTTCCCAAACTGGTAAAGCTGATCTAATTCACACTTTAGAACGCATGTACAAATGTGCTTTCCCGTACACATTTCAGAGTGCGGCATAATGCACACATCGGTGGGCACAGTACAATATAACAAAAAGCTAAGCTCCTCATTTGCAAAATGTTCCTAGGCGTGTTCTATTGCAACTATGTTGTGAACTCCAATATAAAGGTTGATGGACTTTCATGTTACCATGCAGATCGCACACCAAAGTGTGAAGATTCCTTAATCCTATCTCTCCTCCTTGGATCCAGGAGAACCTCACACCTCACACATCTCTTTCCGAACTCCCTAAAACAGGGACATCAAACTCTAGTCTTCGAGGGCCAAATCTATGCCAGTGTTTAGGATGGACTGAGAAATGGAGAAATGTGTTCTACTTGATGAACCACACCTTTCCTGATTCAGCCCTATCAATTATTTTGAATTGTGCCAAAAATGTGTGAGGACCTCGGCCCTTGAGACCTGGAGTTCAACATCTCTGCCCTAAAATGTCTTCATGTTGGCATGTAAGCTTCTGGTTCATTAGGCACTGGGTACCCAGAGGCCAAATGATATGATTGGGAAGTTAGCTGCCTTGTTTGTTATGATCTGAGGTAACACATCAGTGATCGTCTAGCTGGACTGCCAGATAATCGTCTTATTGTTTATGGATGTTACTATTTTATTGCTTTGGGCCTGGTATAGCTGAACTATTTTTAGATGCTTAAAATGTCTCTGGTGGTGAACTCTGAGGTTGTCCACTTCTATTCTGGTTTGTGTTATTCTAAAATGCTCTCATCACAGAGAGCGGCAAAAAGTTCCCGTGATGGAAATGAAGATGGTTTACAGGTTTACAGTGCAGTAGAGTCAGGCTGACTTTAATACGTTGAGACGTAATACCAGACATGACATTCTCCAAAGGTCATTCACTTTATTGACTGCTGCAGAAAATAAGACTTTACAAACAACTAGTGAAATCACCTTACTATACCTGTCACATTAAACAAGTTTTATTTCAAAGTAAATGACAAGATGTATTGTGGGATGCACCACTGAGTGATTACTGTAGAAAGATAGATTTTACAGGGAGGTAAATAAAGTAAATCAATTCTTTCTCTTTTCATTCTCTCCTTCATCTTCCTCACTTTGTATCCATGTTCAGCAGGCAGAACTCAGGAATGACTGATTGAATACAAACAGCTTCTTCAGACGGAGCTTTATTTACTGGAGAACTGCACAGCAGCCACAGCATCCTTTATGGAATGCTTTAAAAGTGCCCCAATCAGTGATGCAAATAGTTTAGATATGGCTGGGTTCACACTACTACATGAAATGGATCATAACAGCCTATATATATATTGGACATGTTGACGGATCTTATGTTAAACATACATGTCCCGACCTGCACAATTTTTCATTAGTCAGACAGGTTAATAGCAATGCTATGTATGAAACGTCGAATGAAACAGACACAACGTAGACAATCTGAATTAGGAATTTGTGCCATGAACTGTCTCCCCGGTTCACAGCGTTCGTCACATCAACACCTGCTGACCAACATGTGGGCCTATAGGATGGAGAACCTGGACAGGTGAGATAAATACATTCACCCACCAGTCTGCAGTGCCACCCTGCTTGTGGGTGGGTGCAGGGGCGCCTCCCAAATCAGGGGCAGCACCCAGGCTCTCCGCATGGTTAGCTTTAGGGGGTCTGTTTAGCAAACTCTGGCAAGCAGCACACCACCCGGGTCTGCCTGTGAACCAGAGTTTGACCAAATTGGCCAGTCATCCCGATAGTATAGATGTGTTGCAAAGCTACAGTACCTGCATAGTGAATGTGAGGAGAAGATTGAAGAGCGCAAAAAGTCTGACACAGTCTCTGGGTATTGTGTAGTGGATCAACTGCAGGTGGACTTTTATTGTATACAAGAACAGGGTTTCTCAACTTAGTCCTCAAGTATCCCCAACAGTGCATGTTTTGGAGAAACATGCACTGCTGGGAGTACTTGAGGACTGAGTTGAGAAACCCAGTACTAGGATACATTTCCCCACAGTCCAAGGGGTTTCCTTGGATTAAATGAGATGAGATTCCCCAGTATTTATATTTGTTTGGTTATTTACTCACTTACTCTCAACACCAAAATGCCAAGGTCTAAAAGTATTTCATGTGGGCTACAGTACCCAAGCTTTACAAAAACTTTGACCTTCCTTCTACCAAGTAGATATGGGGAGGACACTGCTTTCCTCCCCAGTGATGCTCGGATACCCCTTTTTATTATTCGAGTTAGGTTGAATTCGAATAGTAAATTATTCGAGGTCGGTCGAATATTCGAGTCGAATATTTTTTACTATTCGATTCGACCTCGAAATTCGAGCTCACTATTCGAGTCGGTATTCGAGCTCATTATTCGAGCTGACTATTCAAATTGGCCTTAAATAGCTTCCAACACTTGTTTTGGGGGTGAATGATGCAAGAAACATCTTTTTTTCCAAGTAACAACAGCAAGTGATTATGTAGGGATGTTCCTTTAAAAAAAAAAAAAAAGGTGGAAAGAGAAGTTGTGTCCACAATCTTCTTCTTCTTCTTCTTCTTCTTCTTCTTCTTCTTCTTCTTCTTCTTCTTCTTCTTCTTCTTCTTCTTCTTCTTCTTCTTCTTCTTCTTCTTCTTCTTCTTCTTCTTCTTCTTCTTCTTCTTCTTCTTCTTCTTCTCCTTCTCCTTCTCCTTCTCCTTCTCCTTCTCCTCCTCCTCCTCCTCCTCCTCCTCCTCCTCCTCTTCTTCTTCTTCTTCTTCTTCTTCTTCTTCTTCCTCCTCTTCTTCTTCCTCTTCCTCCTCCTCCTCCTCCTCCTCCTCCTCTTCCTCTTCCTCTTCTTCTTCTTCTCGTAATAAATAGCTGGTGGCGCATGGTGGAAGCGCCATTGTATGTGCTCCCTGGCAGTGGAAACACACAGACAGCAGGAGGTAAATTCAGCAGCAGCAGCAGGAGGAGGATGATTGTGTGGCAGCAGGCAGTCAATGAGGCAGGCAGCGAGACATAATAGGCTGTGGTACCTAGCGGTGGTACCAGGCCGTAAATACACAGCATGAGGTTCCAGACAGCGGTCGTGAAGCCCACATTGTGTCCAATACACAACTGGGACAACACAGTTTTCAACCCAGACACCTCAGAAAAATTAAACCTTTTTTTTTTAATGGTTTATTTTTTTTTAATATTTTTACAGCAAATTACAGATATAGCTATTGTTGGACATAATAGCTGGTGGCAGAGTGGCAGCAGAAGGTAAATCTGTGTACCCTGGCAGTGGGAAACACAGCAGACAGACAGCAGCAGCAGGAGGAGGAATGGAGGAGCAGTGTGAGTGTGGCAGCAGGTAGGTAGGCAGCGTGACATAATAGCCCTGGTACCTAGCGGTGATACCGGGGCTGTAAATAAACACAGCAGGAGGTCCCAGACAGCGGTCGTGCAGCCCACATCGTGTCCAACACACAACTGGGACAACACAGTTTTCAACCCTGGGCACCTCAGAAAAATTAAACCTTTTTTTTTAATGGTTTATTTTTAATTTTTTTTACAGCAAATTACACATATAGCTATTGTTGGACGTAATAGCTGGTGGCAGAGTGGCAGCAGAAGGTAAATCTGTGTACCCTGGCAGTGGGAAACACAGCAGACAGACAACAGCAGCAGCAGAAGGAATGGAGGAGTAGTGTGAGTGTGGCAGCAGGTAGGTAGGCAGCGTGACATAATAGCCCTGGTACCTAGCGGTGATACCAGGGCTGTAAATAAACACAGCATGAGGTCCCAGACAGCGGTCATGCAGCCCACATCGTGTCCAATACACAACTGGGACAACACCGTTTTCAACCCAGGCACCTCAGAAAAATTAAACCTTTTTTTTTTTTTTTTTAATGGTTTATTTTTTTTAATTTTTTTAATGCAAATTACACATATAGCTATTGTTGGACGTAATAGCTGGTGGCAGAGTGGCAGCAGAAGGTAAATCTGTGTACCCTGGCAGTGGGAAACACAGCAGACAGACAGCAGCAGCAGCAGGAGGAATGGAGGAGTAGTGTGAGTGTGGCAGCAGGTAGGTAGGCAGCGTGACATAATAGCCCTGGTACCTAGCAGTGATACCAGGGCTGTAAATAAACACAGCATGAGGTCCCAGACAGCGGTTGTGCAGCCCACATCGTGTCCAATACACAACTGGGACAACACAGTTTTCAACCCGGGCACCTCAGAAAAATTAAACCTTTTTTTTTAATGGTTTATTTATTTATTTATTTTTACAGCAAATTACACATATAGCTATTGTTGGACGTAATAGCTGGTGGCAGAGTGGCAGCAGAAGGTAAAATCTGTGTACCCTGGCAGTGGGAAACACAGCAGACAGACAGCAGCAGCAGCAGGAGGAATGGAGGAGTAGTGTGAGTGTGGCAGCAGGTAGGTAGGCAGCGTGACATAATAGCCCTGGTACCTAGTGGTGATACCAGGGCTGTAAATAAACACAGCATGAGGTCCCAGACAGCGGTCGTGCAGCCCACATCGTGTCCAATACACAACTGGGACAACACAGTTTTCAACCCGGGCACCTCAGAAAAATTAAACCTTTTTTTTTTTTTTTTTTAATGGTTTATTTATTTTTATTTTTTTACAGCAAATTACACATATAGCTATTGTTGGACGTAATAGCTGGTGGCAGAGTGGCAGCAGAAGGTAAAATCTGTGTACCCTGGCAGTGGGAAACACAACAGACAGCAGAAGGGCAGTACACAGCAGCCCACTGTAGGTGTAAAATGTGTGGCTACAGGCGACGTAATAGTCAAACTGAACCAGGCTGGCTTAGTAGTGAGCAGGAGCCAGGAGGTGGTAAAGGGTGGTAAGGCATATTAACGATGGTTCCGGCAGCCAGTTCATGTCCCCCTCTCGCCGACAACAGGGGCCAGGAACTCGCCTTCCACCCACGCCTGGTTCATCTTGAGAAACGTCAGTCTGTCCACAGACTTGTGAGACAGACGTGAGCATTTCTCGGTGCACTGAAGCAGCGCTCGGACAGCACGATGGAAGGGGGACAGGACAGCACTTCCAGGGCGTACTGCGCCAGCTCGCTCCAGATCTCCAGGCGCTTGACCCAATACTCCATGGGATCAACAGGGGCATCGCTGTCAAGCCCGCTGTAGGACCCCATGTAGTCAGCCACCATTAGTGTTGGGCGAACAGTGTTCGCCACTGTTCGGGTTCTGCAGAACATCACCCTGTTCGGGTGATGTTCGAGTTCGGCCGAACACCTAATGGTGTTCGGCCAAACTGTTCGGCCATATGGCCGAACTAAGAGCGCATGGCCGAACGTTACCCGAACGTTCGGCTAGCGCTGTGATTGGCTGAACGGGTCACGTGTAGTGTTGGGCGAACATCTAGATGTTTGGGTTCGGGCCGAACATGGCCACGATGTTCGGGTGTTCGAGCCGAACTCCGAACATAATGGAAGTCAATGGGGACCCGAACTTTTGTGCTTTGTAAAGCCTCCTTATATGCTACATACCCCAAATTTACAGGGTATATGCACCTTGGGAGTGGGTACAAGAGGAAAAAAAATTTAGCAAAAAGAGCTTATAGTTTTTGAGAAAATCGATTTTAAAGTTTCAAAGGGAAAACTGTCTTTTAAATGCGGGAAATGTCTGTTTTCTTTGCACAGGTAACATGCTTTTTGTCGGCATGCAGTCATAAATGTAATACATATAAGAGGTTCCAGGAAAAGGGACCGGTAACGTTAACCAAGCAGCAGCACACGTGATGGAACAGGAGGAGGGTGGCGCAGGAGGAGAAGGCCACGCTTTGAGACACAACAACCCAGGCCTTGCATGAGGACAAGAAGCGTGCGGATAGCAATTTGCGTTTTGTCGCCATGCAGTCATAAATTTAATACAGATGAGAGGTTCAATAAACAGGGACCGGAAACGCTAACCCATCACAGATGTTCATTGTTCATGTTACTTGGTTGGGGTCCGGGAGTGTTGCGTAGTCGTTTCCAATCCAGGATTGATTCATTTTAATTTGAGTCAGACGGTCTGCATTTTCTGTGGAGAGGCGGATACGCCGATCTGTGACAATGCCTCCGGCAGCACTGAAACAGCGTTCCGACATAACGCTGGCTGCCGGGCAAGCCAGCACCTCTGTTGCGTACATTGCCAGTTTGTGCCAGGTGTCTAGCTTCGATACCCAATAGTTGAAGGGTGCAGATGGATTGTTCAACACAGCTATGCCATCTGACATGTAGTCCTTGACCATCTTCTCCAGGCGATCGGTGTTGGAGGTGGATCTGCACGCTTGCTGTTCTGTGTGCTGCTGCATGGGTGTCAGAAAATGTTCCCACTCCAAGGACACTGCCGATACCATTCCCTTTTGGGCACTAGCTGCGGCTTGTGTTGTTTGCTGCCCTCCTGGTCGTTCTGGGTTTGCGGAAGTCAGTCTGTCGGCGTACAACTGGCTAGAGGAGGGGGAGGATGTCAATCTCCTCTTTAAAGTCTCCACAAGGGCCTACTGGTATTCTTCCATTTTGACCTGTCGGACTCTTTCTTCAAGCAGTTTTGGAACATTGTGTTTGTACCGTGGATCCAGAAGGGTATAAACCCAGTAATTGGTGTTGTCCAGAATGCGCACAATGCGTGGGTCGCGTTCAATGCAGTCCTAGGCCGAAGAGGTCATAGCCTAGGGTCACAAAAACCTGTTTATTTGGGCTATTTCAATGGTAGTGATGGTGACGTACATAAATCTCAGCCATGGCCGTTAGCAACGTCTGAATTTCACAAAATGTCTCATGCAGGTAGAAGACATATTGTTAGACTTGGATTCCAAAGATGGGGTCCCTACATCTCTGCAAACCAGAGTTACAGGGGTCCAAAATTGGTAAAATCCCCCATAGGCTTTCATTGCCTCCCTATTTCACTTTCCAAAATCTCACATCTTTTCAAAGGGCAATGGCTCAGCAGTACCAAATTTTCTAGCATTGTAGGGACCCTTAGGGGGAACATGACTGGTGAGTTTCGGGCCCCTAGGCCGAAGAGGTCATAGCCTAGGGTCACAAAAACCTGTTTATTTGGGCTATTTCAATGGTAGTGATGGCGACGTACATAAATCTCAGCCATGGCCGTTAGCAACGTCTGAATTTCACGAAATGTCTCATGCAGGTAGAAGACATATTATTAGACTTGGATTCCAAAGATGGGGTCCCTACATCTCTGCAAACCAGAGTTACAGGGGTCCAAAATTGGTAAAATCCCCCATAGACTTTCATTGCCTCCCTATTTCACTTTCCAAAATCTCACATCTTTTCAAAGGGCAATGGCTCAGCAGTACCACATTTTCTAGCATTGTAGGGACCCTTAGGGGGAACATGACTGGTGAGTTTCGGGCCCCTAGGCCAAAGAGGTCATAGCCTAGGGTCACAAAAACCTGTTTATTTGGGCTATTTCAATGGTAGTGATGGTGACGTACATAAATCTCAGCTATGGCCGTTAGCAACGTCTGAATTTCACGAAATGTCTCATGCAGGTAGAAGACATATTGTTAGACTTGGATTCCAAAGATGGGGTCCCTACATCTCTGCAAACCAGAGTTACAGGGGTCCAAAATTGGTAAAATCCCCCATAGACTTTCATTGCCTCCCTATTTCACTTTCCAAAATCTCACATCTTTTCAAAGGGCAATGGCTCAGCAGTACCACATTTTCTAGCATTGTAGGGACCCTTAGGGGGAACATGACTGGTGAGTTTCGGGCCCCTAGGCCAAAGAGGTCATAGCCTAGGGTCACAAAAACCTGTTTATTTGGGCTATTTCAATGGTAGTAATGGTGACGTACATAAATCTCAGCTATGGCCGTTAGCAACGTCTGAATTTCACGAAATGTCTCATGCAGGTAGAAGACATATTGTTAGACTTGGATTCCAAAGATGGGGTCCCTACATCTCTGCAAACCAGAGTTACAGGGGTCCAAATTTGGTAAAATCCCCCATAGACTTTCATTGCCTCCCTATTTCACTTTCCAAAATCTCACATCTTTTCAAAGGGCAATGGCTCAGCAGTACCAAATTTTCTAGCATTGTAGGGACCCTTAGGGGGAACATGACTGGTGAGTTTCGGGCCCCTAGGCCGAAGAGGTCATAGCCTAGGGTCACAAAAACCTGTTTATTTGGGCTATTTCAATGGTAGTGATGGTGACGTACATAAATCTCAGCTATGGCCGTTAGCAACGTCTGAATTTCACGAAATGTCTCATGCAGGTAGAAGACATATTGTTAGACTTGGATTCCAAAGATGGGGTCCCTACATCTCTGCAAACCAGAGTTACAGGGGTCCAAAATTGGTAAAATCCCCCATAGACTTTCATTGCCTCCCTATTTCACTTTCCAAAATCTCACATCTTTTCAAAGGGCAATGGCTCAGCAGTACCAAATTTTCTAGCATTGTAGGGACCCTTAGGGGGAACATGACTGGTGAGTTTCGGGCCCCTAGGCCAAAGAGGTCATAGCCTAGGGTCACAAAAACCTGTTTATTTGGGCTATTTCAATGGTAGTGATGGTGACGTACATAAATCTCAGCCATGGCCGTTAGCAACGTCTGAATTTCACGAAATGTCTCATGCAGGTAGAAGACATATTGTTAGACTTGGATTCCAAAGATGGGGTCCCTACATCTCTGCAAACCAGAGTTACAGGGGTCCAAAATTGGTAAAATCCCCCATAGGCTTTCATTTGGCCTCCTATTTACAGTTCCAAAATCTCACATCTTTTCAAAGGGCAATTGCTCAGCAGTGGCAAATTTTCTAGTATTGTAGGGACCCTTAGGGGGAACATGACTGGTGAGTTTTGGGTCCCTAGGCCGAAGAGGTCATAGCCTAGGGTCACAAAAACCTGTTTATTTGGGCTATTTCAATGGTAGTGATGGTGACGTACATAAATCTCAGCCATGGCCGTTAGCAACGTCTGAATCTCACGAAATGTCTCATGCAGGTAGAAGACATATTGTTAGACTTGGATTCCAAAGATGGGGTCCCTACATCTCTGCAAACCAGAGTTACAGGGGTCCAAAATTGGTAAAATCCCCCATAGGCTTTCATTGGGCCTCCTATTTACCGTTCCAAAATCTCACACCATTTCAAAGGGCAATGGCTCAGCAGTGGCAAAACTCACGAGTCATGATCCCCCTAAGGGTCCCTACAATGCTAGAAAATTTGGAACTGCTGAGCCATTGCCTTTTGAAAAGATGTGAGATTTTGGAAAGTGAAATAGAGAGGCAATGAAAGCCTATGGGGGATTTTACCAATTTTGGACCCCTGTAACTCTGGTTTGCAGAGATGTAGGGACCCCATCTTTGGAATCCAAGTCTAACAATATGTCTTCTACCTGCATGAGACATTTCGTGAAATTTAGACGTTGCTAACGGCCATGGCTGAGATTTATGTACGTCACCATTACTACCATTGAAATAGCCCAAATAAACAGGTTTTTGTGACCCTAGGCTATGACCTCTTCGGCCTAGGGGCCCGAAACTCACCAGTCATGTTCCCCCTAAGGGTCCCTACAATGCTAGAAAATTTGGTACTGCTGAGCCATTGCCCTTTGAAAAGATGTGAGATTTTGGAAAGTGAAATAGGGAGGCAATGAAATCCTATGGGGGATTTTACCAATTTTGGACCCCTGTAACTCTGGTTTGCAGAGATGTAGGGACCCCATCTTTGGAATCCAAGTCTAACAATATGTCTTCTACCTGCATGAGACATTTCGTGAGATTCAGACGTTGCTAACGGCCATGGCTGAGATTTATGTACGTCACCATCACTACCATTGAAATAGCCCAAATAAACAGGTTTTTGTGACCCTAGGCTATGACCTCTTCGGCCTAGGGGCCCGAAACTCACCAGTCATGTTCCCCCTAAGGGTCCCTACAATGCTAGAAAATTTGCCACTGCTGAGCAATTGCCCTTTGAAAAGATGTGAGATTTTGGAACTGTAAATAGGAGGCCCAATGAAATCCTATGGGGGATTTTACCAATTTTGGACCCCTGTAACTCTGGTTTGCAGAGATGTAGGGACCCCATCTTTGGAATCCAAGTCTAACAATATGTCTTCTACCTGCATGAGACATTTCGTGAGATTCAGACGTTGCTAACGGCCATTGCTGCGATTTATGTACGTCAGACTCGCCACCATTGAAATAGCCCAAATAAACAGGTTTTTGTGACCCTAGGCTATGACCTCTTTGGCCTAGGGGCCCGAAACTCACCAGTCATGTTCCCCCTAAGGGTCCCTGCAATGCTAGAAAATGTGGTACTGCTGAGCCATTGCCCTTTGAAAAGATGTGAGATTTTGGAAAGTGAAATAGGGAGGCAATGAAAGTCTATGGGGGATTTTACCAATTTTGGACCCCTGTAACTCTGGTTTGCAGAGATGTAGGGACCCCATCTTTGGAATCCAAGTCTAACAATATGTCTTCTACCTGCATGAGACATTTCGTGAAATTCAGACGTAGCTAACGGCCATAGCTGAGATTTATGTACGTCACCATCACTACCATTGAAATAGCCCAAATAAACAGGTTTTTGTGACCCTAGGCTATGACCTCTTTGGCCTAGGGGCCCGAAACTCACCAGTCATGTTCCCCCTAAGGGTCCCTACAATGCTAGAAAATTTGGTACTGCTGAGCCATTGCCCTTTGAAAAGATGTGAGATTTTGGAAAGTGAAATAGGGAGGCAATGAAAGTCTATGGGGGATTTTACCAATTTTGGACCCCTGTAACTCTGGTTTGCAGAGATGTAGGGACCCCATCTTTGGAATCCAAGTCTAACAATATGTCTTCTACCTGCATGAGACATTTCGTGAAATTCAGACGTTGCTAACGGCCATGGCTGAGATTTATGTACGTCGCCATCACTACCATTGAAATAGCCCAAATAAACAGGTTTTTGTGACCCTAGGCTATGACCTCTTCGGCCTAGGGGCCCAAAACTCACCAGTCATGTTCCCCCTAAGGGTCCCTACAATGCTAGAAAATTTGGTACTGCTGAGCCATTGCCCTTTGAAAAGATGTGAGATTTTGGAAAGTGAAATAGGGAGGCAATGAAAGCCTATGGGGGATTTTACCAATTTTGGACCCCTGTAACTCTGGTTTGCAGAGATGTAGGGACCCCATCTTTGGAATCCAAGTCTAACAATATGTCTTCTACCTGCATGAGACATTTTGTGAAATTCAGACGTTGCTAACGGCCATGGCTGAGATTTATGTACGTCACCATCACTACCATTGAAATAGCCCAAATAAACAGGTTTTTGTGACCCTAGGCTATGACCTCTTCGGCCTAGGACTGCATTGAACGCGACCCACGCATTGTGCGCATTCTGGACAACACCAATTACTGGGTTTATACCCTTCTGGATCCACGGTACAAACACAATGTTCCAAAACTGCTTGAAGAAAGAGTCCGACAGGTCAAAATGGAAGAATACCAGTAGGCCCTTGTGGAGACTTTAAAGAGGAGATTGACATCCTCCCCCTCCTCTAGCCAGTTGTACGCCGACAGACTGACTTCCGCAAACCCAGAACGACCAGGAGGGCAGCAAACAACACAAGCCGCAGCTAGTGCCCAAAAGGGAATGGTATCGGCAGTGTCCTTGGAGTGGGAACATTTTCTGACACCCATGCAGCAGCACACAGAACAGCAAGCGTGCAGATCCACCTCCAACACCGATCGCCTGGAGAAGATGGTCAAGGACTACATGTCAGATGGCATAGCTGTGTTGAACAATCCATCTGCACCCTTCAACTATTGGGTATCGAAGCTAGACACCTGGCACAAACTGGCAATGTACGCAATAGAGGTGCTGGCTTGCCCGGCAGCCAGCGTTATGTCGGAACGCTGTTTCAGTGCTGCCGGAGGCATTGTAACAGATCGGCGTATCCGCCTCTCCACAGAAAATGCAGACCGTCTGACTCAAATTAAAATGAATCAATCCTGGATTGGAAACGACTACGCAACACTCCCGGACCCCAACCAAGTAACATGAACAATGAACATCTGTGATGGGTTAGCGTTTCCGGTCCCTGTTTATTGAACCTCTCATCTGTATTACATTTATGACTGCATGGCGACAAAATGCAAATTGCTATCCGCACGCTTCTTGTCCTCATGCAAGGCCTGGGTTGTTGTGTCTAAAAGCGTGGCCTTCTCCTCCTGCGCCACCCTCCTCCTGTTCCATCACGTGTGCTGCTGCTGGGTTAGCGTTACCGGTCCCTTTTCCTGGAACCTCTTATATGTATTACATTTATGACTGCATGCCGACAAAAAGCATGTTACCTGTGCAAAGAAAACAGACATTTCCCGCATTTAACCCTCCTGGCGGTTTGCAAAAAAATCGCCAGGGGGCAGCAAATCTTTTTTTTTAAATTTTTTTTTTTTTTTTTTCATGTAGCGAGACAAAGTCTCGCTACATGATAGCCGCTGCTCAGCGGCATCCCCCCAGCCCCTCCGATCGCCGCCGGCGATCGGAGATCCGGAGATCCCGTTGAAAGAACGGGATCTCCTGGAGGGCTTCCCCCGTCGCCATGGCGACGGGCGGGATGACGTCACCGACGTCATCGACGTCGTGACGTCAGAGGGGACTCCGATCTGCCCCATAGCGCTGCCTGGCACTGATTGGCCAGGCAGCGCACGGGGTCTGGGGGGGGGGGGCGGCCGCGGCGAGAGGAATTGCGGCGGATCGGCGGGTAGCGGCGGCGATCGGGCACTGCACGCAGCTAGCAAAGTGCTAGCTGCGTGCAGCAAAAAAAAATGTATGCAAATCGGCCCAGCGGGGCCTGAGCGGTGCCTTCCGGCGGCATAGCCCGAACTCAGTTCGGGCTTACCGCCAGGAAGGTTAAAAGACAGTTTTCCCTTTGAAACTTTAAAATCGATTTTCTCAAAAACTATAAGCTCTTTTTGCTAAAAAAATTTTCCTCTTCTACCCACTCCCAAGGTGCACATACCCTGTAAATTTGGGGTATGTAGCATGTAAGGAGGCTTTACAAAGCACAAAAGTTCGGGTCCCCATTGACTTCCATTATGTTCGGAGTTCGGCTCGAACACCCGAACATCGCGGCCATGTTCGGCCTGTTCGGCCCGAACCCGAACATCTAGATGTTCGCCCAACACTAGCCACCATGCGGGTCAGGCGCCGGCTGTGACCGGAGGAGGATGCTGCTGCATGCACCTCCTCTCTAGTCACTGCTGGAGCCTCTACAGTCCTGTAGAGCTCGTTGCTGAGAGACAGCAGGTCTGTGGGGCGCTTGCTGCTTGATGCAGGCACCTGCTGCTGCCTCTGTGCTGGCTGGACAGTGGGGGTGGAAGGCTGGGGGAAGGCTTCCTCCAAGCGCTCAACAAGGGCCTGCTGCAAGCTCCTTATTTGTTGCGCTGGGTCTCCTCCTGCAGGAGGCAGGAACTAGCTCGACTTCCCCTTGAGGCGCGGGTCCAACATCATGCTGATCCAGATGTCCTCCCTCTGCTTCATCTGGATCACCCTGGGGTCCTTGCGCAGGCACGTCAGCATGTGCGCTGCCATTGGGAAGAGGCGGGCCACGTGTGCTGGCACATCGACGGCAGTGCTGTCCTCATCCTCCTCCTCTGCCGCCTCATCCTCTCTCCACCCCCGCACCAACTCAGCTGCACTGTGCTGATCCCCCTCAACAGCAGCAAGGTCAGGGACCTCCACCAAGTCCTCCTCCTCCTCCCCCTCAGAGGTGGACTGTGCAGTTGCATGCTGCTCCTGCTGGGCCAAGGCTGCCGCTCCCTGTTCCAGCAAAGCATCGAGGGCCCCGTTCAGCAGACAAACCAGGGGCACCCACTCGCACACCATAGCATGGTCCCTGCTCACCATGTTGGTGGCCTGCAGAAAGGGAGCCAGCACTAAGCACACCTGCTGCATGTGCCCCCAGTCGTCATCGGGGACGATGGACGGGATGTTGCTGGTCTGAGAGGAGGAAACAGTGGCCAGGGCAAGGTACTGGTTGACAGCGTGCTTCTGTTCAACCAGACGCTCCAACATCGCCAGGGTGGAGTTCCAGCGAGTTGGAACGTCAAGGATCAGCTGATGGCGTGGCAGCTCCAGCTCCTTTTGCACGTCTTCCAGGCTCGCAGAGGCTGCAGCCGAGCGCTGGAAGTGACGCACAACATTCCTTGCCGTTTCCAGCAGTTCGCCCATCCCCTGGTAGGTGCGCAAGAACTTCTGCACCACCAGGTTCAGCACGTGGGCAAGACAGGGGATGTGGGTCAGGTTTCCCCTGTCGATTGCGGCAACCAGATTGGCCCCATTGTCGGCCACCACCTCTCCGACTCTGAGGCCTCTGGGGGTCAGCCAAATCCTCTCCTGCTCCTGGAGTTTGGCCAACACATGGGTTGCCGTCAGTTTGGTCTTCCCAAGGCTGACCAACTGCAGCAGCGCTTGGCAGTGGCGTGGCTTCACGCTGCTGCTGAGGTGGGGGGTTTGGCCAGGTGTGCCGGAGGATGGCAGAGGATCGGAGGAACCTGTTGCAGCTCCCCTGACCCTGCGGGGTGGCACCACCCACTGTGTTGCTGCTGCTGCTGTGCCCGCTGCTGCTCTCCCATCCTCACCCCCTTCCACCAAGCTGACCCAGTGGACAGTGAAGGACAGGTAGCGGCCTGTCCCGAAGCGGCTGCTCCAGGAGTCCATGGTGACGTGGACCCTTTCACCAACCGCGTGCTCCAGCCCTCGCTCCACATTGGCCATGACAAAGCGGTGCAGTGCAGGCATGACCTGGCGGGCGAAGAAGTGTCTGCTGGGGAGCTGCCAGTCTGGGGCTGCACAAGCAAGCAGCGCACGCATGTCGCTCCCCTCCTGCACGAGCGTGTACGGCAGGAGTTGGGAGCACATGGCCCGTGCCAGCAAGCCGTTCAGCTGCCGCACGCGACGGCTGCTGGGAGGCAGAGCCCTAACCACCCCCTGGAAGGACTCGCTCAAAAGGCTCTGGCGTTGCCTTTTGCTAGCACGGGAATCAGCGGAGACAGCAGAGGAGGCCACTGAGGACTGGCTGCCAGAACAGGCCTCAATGTCGGTGGCAGGAGTTGCAGAGGGGGGAGGAGCAGTGCGTTTCCGCACTCCTGCTGGTGGTGCTGGAGGAGCAGGAGGGCGGGTGGCTGCTGTTGCTGCTGCTGAAGGCTGTGCAGTGATGGGTGTGCTGCCACTGCCAGCACCAGATGCCTTCAGCCTCTGGAACTCCTCATGCTGGTGGTAATGTTTAGCAGCAAGATGGTTGATCAGAGAGCTGGTGCTGAACTTTAAGGGGTCTGCACCTCTGCTCAACTTCCGCTGACAGTGGTTGCAAGTGGCGTACTTGCTGTCAACTGTGGGCATGGTGAAAAATTGTCAGATTGGTGACAAGAAAACCCCCCTACGGCCTGGAGCCGCTGCTGCCTGTCTCCCTGTGGTGGTTGGGGGGGGGGGGGCTTGGGTGCGGCTGGTGGTGGTACTGGCAGATGCTGCTGCTGCTGCTGCTGAGCCTGAGACACCAGCAGGCTGTGGGACCTGCCTACTGCTGCCAATGCTTGCAATGATGCGCCTCCTTGCAAGGCCCACATGCGCATCCTCCTCCTTCTCCTCAGAGCTGCTGCTGATGACATCCCCAGGTGCTGGTGGTGGCGGCACCCAGTCTTTGTCTGTCACCCCGTCATCATCATCCTCCCCCTCCTGAAACATGTCCTGCTGGGATGATGACCCCCCAAACTCCTCTCCTGATGCATGGATGGGCTGCTTGACTGTCGCCACAGTCTTGCTGTCCAATCCCTCCTCCCCCAAAGTGCCCATCAGCATCTCCTCCTCAAAATCGCCAACAACAGCAGACAATTTACTCATGATGCCTGGGGTCAAAAGACTGCTGAATGACAGATCGCCAACTGACGGTGAACTGGCCTCCTCCCCAGGCCCTGCTGGGCGGCTGCTGCGAACAGGGGTGGTGGTGGTGGTGAGGGTGGAGGCCTCGGATGCAGAGCTGATGGCGGGCTGCTCATCCTCCGTCATCAGTTGCACCACAGTGGCTGCATCCTTTTCCTTAATGGGACGTTTCCGACCCGGCTGGAGGAAAATAGGAGCAGGTACTACACGCTGCTGCTGCTGCTGCTGTGTCTCTGCAGCGTGAGTTGCAGATGCTCCTGTTGGGCGGCGCCCAAGGCGTCCATGGCGAGTGGCTATAGGCGGAATGTTAGCCACTGACGCAGCTGCTGCTGCTGCGGAACTGTGCATGGTGGCGCGGCCGCGGCTTGCCACAATGCTGCTCCCTCTCCTCCTGATTCCCTTGCTGCCCTTCCCCTTGCCCAAACCGTGCTGGCTGCCACTTCCAGACATCTTAGATGTTTTGGGCGTAAACAAAAAAGTTTTTTAAAAGGGCGGGTGAAAAAGTGGGGTACTTTAATGGAGTGGGTTAGTGGGTGAGGTGACACTAATCACTAAGTGATTAGATCGCTAAGTGATTACTAGTACAGTACAAATACAAAAATACAATAATTCAGTAATCAGTAAGTGTGAACAGTGAACAGTGAGTGTGTCCCCTAGTACACTAACTAGAAAATACAATAATCAGTAGTAATCAGATTAAGTAGAAGGAAATAGAGTGTGTGTACACTACAGACAGTACACGCACACACACACGCAGGAGCTAGCCTATGAACAGTGACTAAGTGTCCCTAGTACAGTAAGTACAACTAGAAAATACAATAATCAGATTCAGTAGTAATCAGATGATTCAGTAGAAGGGAATACTATGTACTGTGTACACTACAGACAGTGCACGCACACACACACACACACACACACACACACGCAGGAGCTATGAACAGTAACAGTGAGTGTCCCTAGTACAGTAGTATAACTACAAAATACAATAATCACTCAGTAAGTAAAGGACAAGACAGGGTAGAATACACAGCAGAAACACTGGTATAGATGAGAAATAAACTAACAGAAGACAGGAGGACAGCTGCCCACACAGGCAAGGCCCTGAGGCCTAAAGCTGTGTAAGCTTGCCTGCAGCAGCAGCTGTCTCTATGTAACACACAAGCTACTAACTAAAATACAATCTCTATCAAGCTAACAACAATATAGGTGTATATAGCAGGTGTATGTGAGCAAAAACGCTAGGTAATTGACCACTATAGAGCACTTGCTAAGCCAAAGCACAAAGGAGCAGATCTCTCTCTGTACAAGTCAGGCAAGGACGGAAAAACCGAACATGGCGGCCGCTATTTATAGGGTAGGGGCTGGCCAGGGTCCCCCTCTGTAATTGGCTGCCGTCAGAGGGCCTGGGAGCCCTCTGATTGGCTCTAAGGACATCAATCTGGGCTATGACGCTATTCGAGCTCGGTATTCGAGCTCGAATAGCGCTGTTTGCTCGAATAGTGAGTGGGCTATTCGAGTTCACTCGAATAGCCCATTCGAATAGCTGCAGCTATTCGAGCTCGGTATTCGAGCTCGAATAGCTGAAAAAGAACTTGAATATTCGAGCTACTCGAATATTCGAGCTCTGCTGAGCATCCCACGCCAGACCGTCGCCTTACCCATGAAACCCTCAAAGTTGTAGCAATAATGTCATGCTGAGGCTTCTGTCTGGGTTCCTATTACCGTACTTCACACTGGGACTTCAATGGGAGGGGACTTCTGTGCAGTGTGAGAGAATAATTTAAAAAAAAAGAGTGGAAAGACATTGTAATGTCATGACTGCAGTATGTCCCACAGCCAGAAGATTATCAAGTCAGTCCCTCTCACTCTGAAATAGTGTCTTTTTCCTCGGTGAGCAAATGTAACCGAAATAGATGAATTATAATCTAATTTTACAGAAGGAAAAAAAAACACCAAAAGCGTACATATAGCTGTAAGGTTTGTTACATAATAAATCAATAGATAATATGAATTTAGGCAATTTTTTGAGGAATGTCCCAGCTTAGCCTTGCCTGCATGTGGTGCAGGTTTGTGATCAACAGACTTCATATAACGTAAGAAAACAATAGTAGTATGCATTTTAATACTCTTTTGTTTTTCTCATGCGTTTACTTGCTTTCCTCAGTATATAAATCCTCACATACACTCGGTTGCTTTGCTTGTGTTGGGTGCTGGAACTTTCAGATGTTTTTTTCTCAGCATGTTGCTGGGTTTCAGGAACCCCATTATACAACATTTTGTTACTGATCTTCCAACAATCCAGCTACTTAAGGCATGACTAGATTGCTCCGTGCGTTCTGCTTCTCCCCTCTGTCCTTAGTCTAGTGTTCTCTTTTGAACTTGTTGCTACGTTAACAAAGGCCCAGTCTGGTTAGCTGCAAACTTTTAAAGCTTTTTTGAAGTGTTTGTGTTCCATATTCTTTGCCTCTGCGCTGGTAGTTACAACCTCAGCCTGGTGGAGAAGAGTTCTGATAAAACTCAGCTCATGTTACAGAGGGTGGTGGAAGCCAAAAAAGGAGATACATGTCTGTAAGAGTGTATTTTTTGTAGACTTTTATGTTTAAATATGCCCTTCTTTGATACACAGCACACAGCTAAAGAAAGCCAATCTTGTTATTTTGTGAGTGACTCTATTTGAACTTGATATATTTTTATCCATCAGACAGTAATGCAGGCATACTTACCATATGTCTGCTCTCCACAGCTCAGATATACTAAGTATGCTTCTCTCCATCAGTGTGGGGGTTTGTCATTAACCCACCAGGTGCTGCTACGTGGAAATCCCACCATTTCTAAAGTAAATTCTAGGCTTTTCTGTGTGGCAAGTGAACAGTTCAGCCATCCATCTCAAAGAGGCCTTAGTGGTGTAGGATGGACAAGCCACAGTCCAGATAGCACGAAATAAAAGTCTGTAGCATGCTGTAACAATTCAGTAAAAGGTTTCCTGCAGCATCAAATGTACAGATGACATGCTTTGGACCATAGGCCCTTAAAGCATTCTCGAACTCTTGCACAGCACACAATGAAAAGTCTTTATTCCATATACAGTTGCTGAAGAAATTCCCTTCTCTGTGTTCTGTGTTTATTTAGGAAGATCAAGGTGTCTAACTAGTTCTTATCGGTAACTGTGAATAGACTATAGGAGATCTCTCCCAGGTAGCCATACATGTAGTAAATACTGAGGTATAACCATTTCGGTTCCTTTTGCAACAGTGAAACCAAGTAAAACTTCAGGTTTTTTTTTAGGATTTCCATAAATTGTAATGAAGACCTTCCATAAATATTATTATGCTGTAGCTTACTAATCTTTTTGAGCGGAGAGGAAGTTCTGATTTTAGTTAAACCTTAACTACTGTATACCCTAAAGAATACTCTTTGATACTAAAAATCTGTGGTCTTAAACATGTTTTCCCACTTATGCACTGCATTTTTTTTCCAGTGTCGCATACTCACAATGCTGCATTTTGATGTTTTTTTTACTTTCATTATAGTATATGGAATTGCAAAGAAAACTACTAAATTGCACCCAAATGCAATCCCTGTGCGATTTTCAGTGTTTCCTCAGTAGAAACATGATGAACACAAACATGAATGTGCACAAGTGCTCTCAAATGCAACGCAAATGTGGTCTGCAATGCACATAACTAAATACATGCAAATGTATGGGGGCTTGTCTTTCTCTGACTCCTATCATATGCACAGCAAGGGACATACTTAAAAGGTATATCATTTTTGTTATACAATTGCCATACAAACAAAACAGAGCAATGTGCACCAATAAACATCAGCACTTGGGCACTTGAGAAATGAATCCACATGATAGAAGCGATGCATTCCATGCTGCCTGGTGACTCACACAGTGACGTATCTAGGTAAGACAGCTCCCATGGCAAATACTAAAATTGACCCCCCCTTACACACACACACACACACACACACACACACACACACACGCGCACACACGCGCACACACACACACACACACACACACACACACACGCACACACACACGCACACACCTACAATCAACACCATCCTGTCTAACCTTTTTTGGCAGGGTGACACCCTTCATGCAAAAAGAACACATTCGCACACACAAATACCAGAATGTAACAGTCACTATGAAATAAATGAGGCAATCCTTCTGATCCTCTGCCTCTAATACTTCAAGGCAGGGAACATACTTGACTGTTTTCATACGCGTGTTCTGCACAGAAAAACTGAGAACTGATGTTAATCAAAGGGCTAGTTCACACTTATTGTTTTTCTTGCACAGAAAAAAAACTGACATTCTGCATGATAATTCTGCACATTTTGTCAGTTTTCTGTATCAATTACATTAGCTATTTATAAAATTCTATATTATAAAATGCACATGTTGCATAGAAACACGCTTGGTGTGCAGAAAACGTGTGCAGAAAAAGGTGAGCTGAAAATTGAAAGACAAGTATGATTCCCGCCTAAGCCATAGACCCTGAACAAGTATGCAGATCAAAGGTCTATAACACATCTGACAAGATTAGCTGCATGCTTGTTTCAGGTGTGTGATTTAGACCCTAGTGAACAGAAAGATCAGCAGGATTTCCATGCAACTGTATTGTTTAAAAGGAAATAAATATGGCAGCCACCACTCTCATATGAATGAAAGCAATGAAACATTTGCAGTGGTGATTATAACATAATAAAAACCGGACAACCTATTACATATCAGTAGATAGATACTGAGCTAGAAATATAATTCATTTTAACTATTAAGGTACACTGTACAAGAGAGATGTTGTTAAAACTGGCCACAGAGATGCCAGCAGGATAATGGTTAAAGTGCAGAGAGTGTCATAAATAAAAGTGAGTAAACAGCACATTGAGATAAAGCTGAGGAATGTGTGAATGCCAGAGAGGAGAATGAATGGGAGATCCTGTAACCTCCAGACCAAAAGTATCTGCTGCTATCTCAGGGGACTGAGACATGATCTGTGGTAGGGACTCGGGAAAGAGGGAAAAGTTCAGAGCTCACCTCTAAATAGCTTCTAATGTACATATTTGACAAAGACTGAGACGGCCAGGCTGCTGGATGATTGTTAGTCCCTTAGACTCAGGAATGCTGTCAGCAGCACTGCGCCCCCCCCCCCTGTTGTTTGAAGAGGGAGAGCGCCTGGGGCACGTGCTATGCCTGCACCCTTCCAGGTTCACGTCTGGACTCACATCCCCTTACATCTCTGCAGCACTGTGGATCTCTTTAGTGGGCAAATGGACTGGTGTCTCCTGGGCTCAGTACTCCTGTATTTTGCTACAGAGCAGTTAGGAACCGATCTTGTGTGGGTCACAAACAGAAAATGCTATTCCATTCATAATTGGTGCACTTGCTATGGAGGTAATGATGCCTGAACTTGTTATGGGGGAAATGATGGCTGAGTTTGTTATAAGGGGTAATGATGGCTGCACTTGTTTTAGGCTGTATAAGATAAGGGATAATGATGGCTGAACTTGTTATATGAGATAAAGATGGCTGCACTTGTTATACGAGGTAATGATGGCTGCACTTGCTATGGAGGTAGTGATGGCTGTACTTATGTGGTTGGCTGTACTTATGTAGTTGTTATGGGGGTAATGATGACTGAACTTGTTATGGGAGTAATCATGACTAAAATTGTAATAGGGTGTAAAGATGGCTGCACTTGCCATATGGGGTAATGTTGGCTGCACTTGTCATAGGGTAATGATGGTTGCACTTGTTTTAGGATGTGGCTGAATTTGTTATAGGGTGTAATGATAGCTGCACTTGTTATGGGGTTAATGATGGCTGAACTTGCTATGGGAGAAATTATGCTTGCACTTATTTTAAGGGGCATTGTTGCACTTGTTTTCAAAGCATTGGTATGCTTAAATAATTGTGTACAAATAAGCGTACTTTTCAGCAAACACTGTATGGATGTACTTGGCAGATGTGATGCTGCTACCAAATACCACTGCTTAGTCTATATCAGACTGAAAAGTGTTTACATCCTCTGATGCTGTCAGAATGGTTATGCAGTATTCATTCAGGTGAAGGCTGGGACCGAGCTCTGTGAAGTGCTGGCTATAGTTCAGTAGGAGCCTGACTAGTACACACTTAACTTCTCATCCTTCTCTTTGATTGTGCAGTACCTTTCTACTGACAAGGAACTTCAGAAGCACCAGAGGATGTAAACACCACCGCTGCCCTGTGCAAGCTAAACATTGCCGGGTAAGCTAATGCTTTCATATAGTCAATTTGCCTTAGTGCAGCCGTGTGAGATTTGGTGAAAGCAACATTATTTCTTAAATGTGTTTTGGATGTATTTACAAAGCGTTCTCAATTTGTTTCAACAAAGCATAAGGAAAAAAATAAAAACCCTGAAATGATAAACAATTATTTCTATAGTCCCAATCTCAAATAGGGCTTTTCCTGGAACCCCAATGTTCTATTTTGTATTTAAAGATTAGACTCTAGATTTAAAGTTATAGTGTCTCAGGTACATGTGTGTAGGATTTTACGTTATTAGCTGCCATATAGGAAATCATGAACTTCTGAACTAATTTTATGTACCCTCTGACTCAGTCATATACTGTACAGTTTTACAAACGCTGGTTATTTATTAGTGATAGAGCTACAGTCTAAATACAGCCCGCTGCAAAAACAGTGTCATTTAGAGCCCTGGATTCTTGCAGGGATAAAAAAAAAGTAAAAAGGAACACAGCCTAGTTCTAAGTAGGATAGGAACTGTACATACACAGATTTATCTCATCAAGTCACATGTCACCTCAGGTACTCTTTAAGTTGCCCACAAGGAAGTAGCCTGATACATACCTACCACAATAAAGCACAGTAGGGGTATCATGGTCTTAATAAAGGATGCTCTAACCAATATATCCGCAAATGTTCACTTAAATTTGAAACAAAGTTGTTTCTGCATGTGTTTTGACCTTTGAAAAGAAACTGGTGGTAATAAGCAAAAAATACCCAATGTGATAGCACAAAGTAATCCCACTAATACAGCAATCAAACATCTAAAATAAAAATAAAAAAGTTTTGGCAGAAGGAAACACAAATAAGGCTGAAACATATCCTTTAATCTAATAGCATATAAAAGGGAATAGGTAACAAGTTCTGTGTGCAGGCAGTGCACATCGATTTTACCGATACTTACGACAGGTATGCCATGTACAACCTACATTCTGTGTCCTACTTGACCCCAACGCCACTAGTCAGGACCCTATAATAGTTTGCGCATATGCTTTACTCTGTGTATGAGCCCAGCCGTGCTGTGCATGCACGTGAATCAGCTGCTTCAACTTACTGCGTGGGTGTATGGGAGGAGAGCATGAGCACGAGAACATATCTGACCAACTCTTGTCTGATATTTTCGGAGGGATCCTGCACAGTAGCGGTGGGCTCCAAGATGGATCAGAAAGCCTCTGGACCATTCAGCAGCTTCCGTCTGTGTGGGTAAGTATGAAACTTTTTTTTTAAAGGGAACCCGAGGTGAGAGGGATATGGAGGCTGACATGTTTATTTTTTTGTCTTTTTAATAATGCTCATTGCCTGGCTGTCTTGCTGATCCTCTGCCTCTAATACTTTAAGCATGCAGATCAGATGTCTACGACAAATTTGACAAGATTAGGTGCATTCTTGTTCAGGTGTGTGATTCAGACCCTACTGACCAGTAAGACCAGCAGGGCTGCTAGGCAACTGGTTTTGTTTAAAAAGAAATAAATATGGCAGCTTCCATACTGTAGGTCTCAAACCTTGTGTTCCTTTTAAGTTACAGGTTCCCTTTAATGTTATTTATGAAATTATGGGCTTGTAATTAGTAATGGATGCAAAGCTGAAAAAATAAACCTTTATTTCCAAATAAAATATTGGTGCCATACATTTTACAAGGGAAATATTTAAAATGTTGCAATAACCGGGACAAATGGGCAAATAAAATGTGTGGGTTTTATCCACAGTAGGACATTTTATTTTAAAATTATTAAAGCGAAAACTGAGAAATAATGATTTTTTCCATTTTTTTCTTATTATTACCATTAAAATGCATTTAGAATAAAATAATTCTTAGCGCAATGTAACACCCAATAAAGCTTAATTGGAGGCGAAAAAACAAGATATAGATTCTTTCATTGTGATTAGTAGTGATTAAGTTATTGGCGAAAGGGAGGAGCGCTGAAAGGTGAAAATTGTTCCGGTCCTAAAGGGGAAAAAACCCTCAGTGGTCAAGTGGTTAAACTCCCTGGCAGAAAAACCTTAAACAAACAAGAAACAGTGAGAGACAGGTTGAGATAGGTGCTTCAGGAAATACAGTAGCATTGCTCTCTGACTAAATTTAATAGAGAGCTCAGCAAAGCTCTTTTGCATAGATAACAACTGTCGTTTCTTAAAGGTGGCCATACACTGGTCGATGTGCCATTAGATCGACCAGCTGACAGATCCCTATCTGATCGAATCTGATCAGATAGGGATCGTATGGCTGCCTTTACTGCAAACAGATTGTGAATCGATTTCAGCCTGAAACCGATCACAATCTGTTCAGCTGCTCCTGCCGCCTGTCCCCCCCCCCCCCGTATACATTACCTGAGGCTGGCTCCCGGGCGTCTTCTCTGCACTGCACCGCACTGCTGTTCTTGCTCCATCCCGGCGCTTCCTGTGTTACTCCGTGACCAGGAAGTTCAAATAGAGCGCCCTCTATTTCAACTTCCTGGTCACCGGAGTGACACAGGAAGTATAAGCGTACACTGGGAGATGCGGAAATGCGGTGCAGCGAGGAGAAGAGGACCCCGGAGCCAGCTTCAGGTAATGTATACATGCTCGGATCGGGCCCGAATCGTACGCCGCAAGCGACGCGCTCCTACCGCCGGGCGATCGAGGGTAATTTCCCGCACGGCGCGATCGACGGTCCGATCCGATTTCGGGAGGGAATCGGATCGGCGGGTGCGTTTAGCGCAAGCGATTGGCAGCAGATCCGATCCCAGGATCGGATCTGCTGTCGAAACGGCCGTGAATCGAGCCAGTGTATGGCCTGCTTAACTCTTCCTGTACTTGAAACAATATGAGACTCCTTTCTGTGCTACTAATGTTCTGTTTCCTAGCTGTACTACACATACAAATCATTATCTCAAAAGTTTATTTTCACTTCAGATTCCATTTAATTAATTGATTATTCCTCATTTGATTATCCCTTG